>NC_065574.1:40440051-40740051 GCF_937616625.2 Mercurialis annua | reverse complement strand
TGCTTGTCCGTGTTGCAGGGGATAACATAATGATGTCTCCTCCACTCATAATCACTCCGGAAGAGGTTGACGAGGTATTACATTTTTTTGATGTCTCAGTAACAAAGAATAGACTTAAACTAGAATCCTGACTTGCAGACGGTGATAGAGGGCATCCTACGGTGTTTTCTATGATAATTGTGGTTATTACTTGGTGCTTATCACAATTGTATTAAAGTAATTCTTAACCATTAAAAAGTCAACCTGGTAAAAGACAAAGTTATGTTGTAAGGAAAATTATCGAGCACAATGTTCTGGCGTTTTGTTTCTGTTTCGGAAATGCTTCTTTTTATAAAAAATATCGTTTCATGTGCAAAATTGAGACTAATTTAAGGTAGGATTTCCAGCACACACCCGTTTACAGCACAATACGGTAGCAATTTCCGGCAATATTCTACAAAACTTGCAAGATTTCCATGTGAAATAGTTAGTCTGCTTTAATTGCTGGATGTATGAAACAGTAATGCTCGTATTTTTGTTTGCAGTTGATTAGCATCTATGGGAAGGCACTAAAGGCTACTGAAGAAAGGGTTAATGAATTGAAATCTAAGCAGTGAACAGAGAGAATTGATAATGGCGAAAATTCATGTAAAGTATATTTGCTATAAAATTCTAATGCACTTGGCATCTTATAGTGTGCTCAATCCTATTCTTCAAGGTTAACAATATATGATAAGTAGATGAATGAATAGGTTTTTACACACATAACCAAGATATTGATTTGGTTCTCAAAAATACTTTTTATAGTTTGACATTGCAAAATTATGGTATACAGGTCAAAAATATCATGTACTATAAATACACCCATAACAATCAAAAATCTCCTCTCCCTAAATTCATAATTTGTTTTTTCTTTTTTCATTATTCTCCTCTCCCTAAAAAGTGTTGGAAAAAGTGAAATTTAATGCAAAAAAAATTAAATATTAAACTACCTAGTTTACTATATGTTGATTTTCGGTTGATACTGAGTTTATCTCTGATTGATTTTAGGTTAATCTTTAAATTTACAAAAAAAAACAATATTTTACATAATTTTTTTTAAAATAAATATATGGTAAATAAAACAATGCAGATTTAATATGAGTAAACAACATAAAGATACTAAATATAGAAAGAGTAAAAATTAGTATAGTAAAAAAATTTAAAAATTTAAATTATCCAGTTTATTAAATGTTGTTATCTTTGGTTGATGTTGTTTTTATTTTGTGTTGATTTTAAAGCAAACAAAAAAAATGTGCAGAAGTCACAAAAGTCAAAAAAAAAATATATACTCCCTCCGTCCCACTCTAATTGACAAAATATGGAGTTTTTTGTGTCCCATTCTAATTGACAAAACTAACATAACTATAATTTTTTCCTTTAACTTTCCATCTTTACCCTCATTTAAATTTAAACTTTTTATGGAAAAATGGTGAATATTTAATGAGAATTTGACTAATATACTAATAGCATTAATTAGCTCCATTATCAATAGAGGGGTATAAAAGTAACTATCTATGTCATTTATTAGTTTGTATTGGTTATTGTAATTTAGTTATTTTGTCAATTAGAGTGGGACGGAGGGAGTATATGATAAATAATAGGTGCAGGAATATAATGGTAAAAATAGGCCTAATTCCTTAAAAAAACTACCGATCTTATAGCTTCTTTTCGATCATATCCTCACGTTTAAAACTTGTTAATTTTATCTTATTTCGTATTTTATCGTTTCAATTTTACCAAGAGTTTCAAAACTAGAGAGAAGATAGGATTTGTTGTTCACACTAAGAATGATTAATAAATTAAGTTGGGCCAAATTACTTAATATATAAGTCATTGGTTGAATACGTAGTTTGACCTTTAAACTTGTTTTCCTTTATCCATCTAGTAAACTTGTTTTCTTTTATCCATCTAACTTCTGAACTTAACGTTTCACCTATTGAACCTCTAAACTAGTTAAATAATCCGATTTGACCCCTGCACTTGATAAATATGTAAAAATTGAACCCCTCCGTACACAAATTCTTCTAGAATGTTTCAAGTGCTAGGTGGACATGGAGGGGTTCAATTTTTACGTATTTATCAAGTTCAGGGGTCAAATCGGATTATTTAACAAATTTAAGGATTAGATGGATAAAAAGGTATAAGTTCAGAAGTCAAACTATATATTAAGCTATATATAATTCATCCATAATCATACAAATAAATATGACATGGTACGCACTATGAGATAAACACTTTTACGGATAAGCCATGGTGGTCTCTAATAAGTTTAGCAAGAGTTTCAGAACTAGAGAGAGGAGATAGTAATTCGTGTATGGACTAATAAATAGATGTTGAAGGTATTCCCATGAAGATGGAGGTGAGAATTGTGAGACTAAGCAGCAAAATAAAGAGTTGATTTGATGGTCAATTCTTGGCCTGTTTTTCAGCTTTTCTTCTGGCTCTTCGTTCCCTAGAGCTAAGAGTTGGCCTGAACACTTCACCATTATCATCATCCGACTCCCTAAAAGATTTCTGAAAAAAAGAAAAGGTTTGAAACACAAAAGGAAGAGACCAATAATAAAAAAAGGTTTGAAACAGAAAAAAATAAAAAAAAATTCTCCCACAAGCGCTACCGCTCCTCCGATTATCCAAAAAAAAAAAAAAGAGTTACCTCTCGAATCTCAGCAAAGCTGACAGCATAGAAAGTAAGAGCAGCAGCAGCTACAATTCCCGCTATGGGAACTGCTATTTGCATCCCTGCCTCCATTCTTCTTTATGGATAACAATAAGATGATGCCTCCCCTTCCACATTCTCTCTTTTCAACTTATCTTACCCTTTCCAACAATTATTATATTTTGGCCCAACCTAATTTACTATGTTAACAATTTGGCCCAACATAGACACCAAAAATGCTTCAAATAAAATTTGGCCTCTTTAGATAAATACCAAAAAAAGATAAAATATTCTCAAGAATACTATCTCAAAGTTTTTTTTAAAAAAATACAATCTGTACTTTTTTTTGCAAAAATGACTTTTTTTATTCTCAATAATTTTTTTTTAAATCTCAGGAATATGATTTTGGTTACCCAGCGGTATACTAACACCGTTGGTTAACCAACAAAAAAATATTTCAAATTCAAACCTCCATTTTTATTAAACTAGTTGAAGTTTTTATTACAAACCCCTCCGCATTGATCACCGGAAAAGCAACCGTCAAATAGAACCTAAATCGTCTTTTTTAAAATCTAAAATTATTGATTAACCATTCGTTAACTAACAAGGTACTAAAAACAAGGTTATTAGTGTACAATTAGTACACCATTGGTTAACTAGCAACAAACATAAAATGTTTACTAATGATTTTATTAATGATATATTCAAAATAAAAATTACAGGTTACCTAACAGTTTATCCAATGTTAACCATTGGTTACTCAACATCCAAAAATATTACAATTCTCACAAGCATTTCTTCAAACAATTAGAGTGCAACATGTTGTGCAACACAAAAAAATCGAACCACAAACATAAAATTCAGCAACTGTTTACTAACAATTTTATTAATAATATATTCAAAATAAAATTTGTTACAAGTTATCTAATGGTTTACCCAATATTAACCATCAGTTATCCAACACCCAAGACATTACAATTCTCATAAGCATTTTTTCAAACACCTAGAGTGCAGATTATGCAGCCATAAATCATATATTAGATAATCTAATAAATCACTATCTGAACTTATACATATCAACAAGTTCAGAAAAAAAAATTGGAAGGAGATTAGAAACCAAACATCTAAGGTCAAATTTTTATCCTTTGATCAGCAATCAATATTTTTCTATGGCAGCGGAGGTTCATGGATCTTCATCGTTGACAGCGGAGGATTTGCGGTTTCTTAACTAACAACAATTTTGGTGATTTCTTCGGCAGCGGCGACGATCTTTGATCCAGTAGCAGTCTATTCCTAAGCAGCGGTGACAAAGACTTTGTGGCCGGGACAACCTTTGGCTCTATCTTCTCCGGCATAATGTTGATAGAGGATGTCGGCTGTTGAAGAAGGCGTCGTCGTCCTTGACCTAAGAACAAAGAGAAAAGATTTAAATTCTCCAATCCCTAATCTTTGGTGGCTATTATTTCAATCAATAGCCCGTATTTTTCTAGAAGGAAAAGGTTAAAAATAAAAAAGAAAAAGTTAACATTGTATTTATCAAAAATGAAACCTTGCATCGTGTTTTTCTAATTATTTTGGGCTAAGCCCGTATTTCATCTAAAAAAGTCATAAAATTTTCGTTTTTTATTTTTGAGTTCTCCGTCATTTTCTCATCTCTTTACAAAAATATCTTCTCATCTATTTCATTTACAAGCATACTTTTTTTAATTTTTGCGAAAATACACTTTAACGCTACCATTATCATCAACCAGCAAAGATGACATCATTCTCTCTAAACGCATCTCTTAATAATATAAAGTGAGTATATGTTTATTATAACTAGAATAAAGGAAAAAGTTAATTTAGTGATTTTACAAAATTTTCAATTGGATGAAAGTCTTTTTATTTAATACTTCTTTGTTAGTTAATAATTAATTGGATTTTGCTTTATGTTGTAATTTTTGATTTTGGATTTTCTGAGTTGATGTTAAAGTTATCGGGATTTTTAGACAAATACCTATCAAACACCTAAATATTCTCAAAAATACCTATTGACTAAAACTAGTCGAAATTTACGGTTTGACTAATTTTTTTAATAAAAATAATTTTATCATTTGGAAAAATACGGTTTTAGTTTACTAATGGTTTACTAAACACCTGTTTACTATAAGTTCACTAACTATTTACTAATGATCTACTATCGATTTACTTAAAAACAAAATTACTATTTTTATTTTTAAAATATAAAATGTTAAAATAAATTATTATTTAATTTACTATCAATATACTAAATTAGTTTCAACTTTATTACTATTAATTTACAATAAAAATAAATTTATTATTAATTTACCATCGGTTTATTTAAAATCAATTTTTTTTGTAACGGTTTACTAAAAAGACAACTTAGTTTACTATCAGTTTACTTGCTGTATTATATTAAAAATATACTAAATTACTTTCAACAATTTATTACTTTTATATACAATAAAATAAGTTTACCATAGAATTACCTAAAAACAAATTTACCAATGGTTTACTATGGGTTTATTAAAAAGGTTAAGTTAGTTTACTAAAAGTTTATTAACTATCAGTTTGCGGAAAAAAACAGTTTATTTGTCAAAAAGCTGCAAAATTAAACTAAATTAGAAAAAGGTTCATACTACACCAAATATAGATTCATTTTCAAAATTTATCACACACAAATTGATTAGAGAACGGACATTAAAGGCAAATATAATTCAAGAAAAAATAAACAGATATTTCTTCAATCTGTACTCACATACCTTTTCAAATTGCTTTCACATTGATAAATCATCAAACACTTAGTGGAAAATTCGATGTTTAGAGAACATGAATTGGGTTCAATTAGATATTCCACTGTCAAAAACCAAAAACCATTAAATTACTTGCCACCAACAATCGCAAGAAGAAGAAGATGTTCCGTACAACGCTGTTGACCGCCAAGAAACCACTCCGACCAAGAAGAAGATGTCCCATACGACGCCGTTGATCGCCAAGAAACACCGCACATCAGCACATCTTCAAAAGCACTTGATAAATTGATAGTGAACTCAAATCCCTTAAATTCAAAATACCCGTCACCCGATTCTCTTCCTACTAATCGTATATTTCAATAGGTTGAATGGTAAAAACATTAAGTAAAAGCGTGAAAAAGAAAAGAAGAAGAAGATTGTAGTATTTTTGTAGCGAGACATGAATATCCGTAATAGTGAGATTATTTTGTTGTTTAACCGTGTAATGTGTAATTACCTCAAAGTTATTCTTTTCTGGGTTATTTTTGAAGTTATGGAAGAGAATTTGTGCAGAGCTCGCTAGAAATTGGAAATTTATTCTTGGTGGTTTAATTTGTCAGGTTTGGCTTCATTTAAGCTATGGAATTTCATTTTTTAGTTTTAGATGCAATTTAAAAAGCAGAGAAATTCTTGTCTGTGTTTAGTGCTGAATTTCTTTTGTCTAGGTTGGAGTGCTTTGTTTCCTCATTGTTTACTTGACTTTAACTTATATTCTATGGTGTTATTTACGGTTTGTATTGATAAAGTGTAGAATCTGGAAAGTATGAGTCATTACTACTTATATGTTTTGATTTTACAACTAACCTTATGCATTTAGCATAAATTGAAAGTCTATATCAAATTTACATATGAAACTTCTTGATGTCTTTAACAATTTGATAGATATATGCTTTGTCATTATGTATGCTGTTTTGTGTTTCTACAATGTCTTTGATGCTTGTTTTTGTTTACTTTAGTAATCTGTAAGAAGAATGTGCTAATACTTGCTAATGATCACCTTTCATATAAGAGTTTTAAATTTTTCATTTGTTTGGTGTATGTTCCATTTATAAATTGCAACAATGAACAATTTATAAATTGATTGAATTCTCTTAGAATGAAAAACACGAGTATTATGGCTTATTCAATTTGACCGGTTAATTAGTTATTTCCTATATTGATTTACTGCAAGTACTACCCTTCAATGAAATTACTATAAAAAATACTACAACATCCTAATCAGGCGATCTACATACACTAGTGTATCTAGGCACATCACGAGCAAACTAGCTATGTGGCACAAAACAACGTCTGACGTAGGCTACAAAATGATATAACACAACAACAAATACAAACAACATAATACAATGCATTGCTGTCTCAAGCCACGATTCAGTCAAAAGTGAACTACTACTGCAACACTACGGAAGTCAGGAACTATACATGTCAAAAGTTGACTTTCGGACAAAAAGATGGACTCTAGCCAAGTCCAAGTACCAAGCACCTGCAAATATTTAATAACAACGGGGTCAAACTATGCTGAGTGAGATATACATTACTAACGGTATTATAAAATAACATCGCACTTTTAAACAATCATTTGAGCAAATACATAATATATATATATATATATATATATATATATATAACAAGTATTTGATCTGATCGAAATCCTAATCTTACAAACGATCCTGAACTAGGTATTTTCTAGTATTATCTGTTAGATTCCATCTTAAAATAAATTGGTGTTAAGTGGAGGTGCCCAACCAATATATAAATACATGTCCATTCACATATAAAACCAATGTGAGATTTTCCACTTCAACACTCCTCCTCACACGTAGCGTGTCTGGGCCGAGCAACTAAATCCCCCCTCACGCAAATCTCACGTGGGCCGGGCCAAACTCAAAATTGTGTGAATGGATAAGGCTCTGATACCATATTAGATTCCATCTTAAAACTAATTGGTGTTAAGTGGAGGTGTCCAACAAATAAATAAACACATGTCCATTCACACACATAACCAATGTGGGATTTCCCACTTCAACATTATCGAGCGATAAAGATTCTCTCAAATCCTTTTGGTAAGGTCCCGAGATAGTTCGACCGATTTTAGCCTACACCAGGTGGTACAGTCCCGGGATAGTTCGCCCGAGTTGAACTAGTACCATTACTTGTACAAAACAATCGAGGTATGAATCCCAGGATAATTCCATTGAGTTCAACTCACTAGACACAGGTCCCGAGATAGTTCCACCGAGTTCAACCTCGTATCTAACGCAAATAATTAACCTAATGCTATTTTCTAAGACTTATCCGACACTGGTGATCACATAACTTATTGACACCCAATAGGTAGCTTGTTTCCTCGGATCTCACACTAGTTTTCATATATATAATCAAACAACAAAACAATACACAATATAAGCAAATCATATAATATGCAACTCATTTGCTAATATAATACTCGACCAACATATATATATATATATATATATGATAATTTAACGATAGGATAACCATTCGATACACAGCTTGCAAAAAATGATAAGTATTATTATATGCGATGTGGTTTATGATTTATAAACATAATATCTAAAAATATAGGCATAGTGTAATAATACGCGAAAGTAAGGTATAATTCACGACTTGCTATCCAATTAATTTCGATATCAAAATGATAGCGAATCCCGTTAAGCCAAACACGTCAAGCCCGTCGATGCGTCTGTTACGATATAAAACCAAATACGCTTAATTCACAACATCAACTTAAACATTAGAATCATAAGTTATAAACTTAGGCCGAACACGTTTAGACTTAACAGATTTCTTTAACTCAACATATCATTAAAACTATCGGAAACTTTCAAACTCAATAACCGTACTTTAAAGTCGATATCATACTTTACGTTTTAAACACGAAATGCTTAAACCCTTAACTTATAATCCTGAACATTTTATAGTTTAAAACAGCCCATGTACTAGGACGTGCCACATGTCCGAAATTAAGAAATTTAGCACAAGAGGATCGGAAGTGAGAATCGAGCTAAGAATATAGTAGGGATTAGTTTATCAAGTAAGATCATGAAATAATAATTTAATTAGAAATTAGTATTCATTGGAGCAATTATTAGCATGACTAAGTAAAAGATAAGAAATTAATATAAAGTAAAGGTATAAGTCCCGAGCTAATAATTTTCACGACAACGTTCGAGAAATATTAATAAGAATTAATGGAAAAAGGATTTCCAAAATTTAAACTTGACGGTTAATGGAAAATTTGAGTTTAAGTCCAAATTATCTGTTTTGAGCCATAAGTCGACTTTTAACCACTTTGAGCCAAAGAGGGCTTTTAACCAATAAGTAAGTTCTTAGGGTTTTCTCCATCACTTTCTTAAGAAAGCTAAAATAGCTCTCATTTTCTCTATTTTTTGGCAGTATTGCCAAACTCCCTCCATGGAAGGCAGTTTCATGATTCTTCCACTAAAACTTATAATCTTGGATGAAAATTATTCCTAGAGCATAGTAAGATGAGGTGAGTAATTTGAAGTTTTCATGGTTAATTATTGATGAATTTATGAAAGAAATTCTAGGGTTCTTAGTATTGATTTGGATTTTTTGTATAATTGAGCTTGTGAGAAGGATTCTCACGATGATTTGGAGGCTAAGATCATTCGGCCATGGGTTGTTCTTCAAGGTAAGAAAATTCTGAAATTCTAAGCTTAAGGATTCAGCATTGATTGTGATTTGGTTCATGGTTGATGATTGATTGTTAGATGTTTTAGTTGTGATTGATAATTGAATTTTCAAGTTAGGATTAAGTGTTGTTTTGATTGGACTTTTGACATGAAAAATGCAAACGCCATTCGGCGTAAGTCTTCTTGATAAATATGAAGTTTATATGTTGAATTCATGATTGTTAAGGGCTGAACATAAGTTGTTTTGATTGATTAAGCTTTGGATTGAAATGATGCTATGGTATTCAGCCTAGGTATGAATTACATATTTAGATTTTTGATGATGTTTAAAACATAAGTTATAAGTGTATAAAGCTGTAGATAAGGGCTTGACGGTTTTGGTATCAAAAGCATGATTGCGTTGGGTCATAGGTCTCGTAGCGTAATACGTTACGAGTTAAGTTTACACAAACTAATTTGACGATATTGCAGAGCATTGTGCTGCAGAACAGCCATATTGCGAGAGCAATATCTCGAGTTGTATAACTCCAAATTAAGTTTCATTTATTGGTACGGTAACTTAAGCATGTTATATATAAATGTCTAAGTTTAAGTTTCTTCTAATTCGGACTCTAAATAGCTCAAATTAAGCAGAACATTATGCCGCGCAGAGCAGTTCTGCAGTTTTAGGACAGCCTGAAGGATTAACTTCCGGGCTAGTTTTCGACACCTTTGGGTGCTAGTTTTAGTCTGAGACCTAAACAAAAATTGTAGATGACATTCTAAACTTTAGGAATGTTGGTTTAGTTTAGGGGTCAGACTATTTTACAGATGTTTGATATGGAAATCAAATAACGATTGTAGTTGGCTACAAAGTCGATAATACGACAAATTACGTACTTGCTTATTCTCGAGTCTATGTGTCTATTGAATTAGAATCTCACTCGAGATCTATTTGATAAATGTCCTAGGTTTGAATAGGCGACCTACTAGCAGACAAGAGCTCGGAAAGCGTGACAGGCGGAATAGTTTATCGAAGATTTTGGATAGCAAGCAGTGAGTATGTTACGTTGAAAGTTTACATTGGAAGTATTTAAATTGCATCTTTTTACATGCAACTGTTTGACACGAATCGCGTGGAATTATTTATGAAATGCATAGCATCGCTTATAAAGTGATTTGCCTTGATTGAAATGTATATGTTATAAGTTTTGAAGCCAATATAGACCCGATGAAACCAGTCATAACATAGAGTACAAACCGTGTTGAACAAAGTATATGCTTAAAGAAACTCCCTTGAATATAGACTGATGCGAGTTTAACTCGGTGGAACCATCTCGGGATTGCATCAGGAAATGATTAATGCAAGTGGAACTCGGTGGAATCATCTCGGGACTGCATTAATCGAGATACGAGGTTAACTCGGTAGAACCATCTCGAGACCTGTATCTTCCCAGTTAACTCGGTCGAACCATCCCGAGACTTGTGACTAATAACTAAGCTTTGAAATGGAATTGGTATGAACATATATGGAATAAGAAACATAGGGCGTCAAAACATAGTGAACATTGGGGTTTCATCCGGTTTTGTAAGTGGTTACTTATGCATGAATGCTTTACGTAATACTCTCTTGTAAACTTACGAACTCACTCAGTCTCGACTGACCCCCCCACCAGTGTATGATGCAGGTGTGTGGTATTTGACAAGACATACTTCTACCCTTGTTCCAGAAGTCCGTGTGTACAGGAAGGAAGAGTCGTCAGTAGTGCTGCAGTAGGATCGAATCCTAGAGTATGTATAGGGTGTTCAAACAGTTTTAAATACGCTTCTTAAACTCTGAAAAGATATATTATAATCATAATTTATAAAAGGGTTAATGTCAAAAAAAAATCACGAACTTTACACGTTTTCTCATTTTAATCACGTAGTTTAAATTTTCTCATTTTCATGCACGAACTATCACTTTTTCTCAAATTCATGCATGGTGCTGAAGTGGCACTCATTCATTGGTGTAAAATGACCTCCACCTTAATGAATTACACCAATGGAGCCGTGACACCTCAGCACCGTGTATGCATTTGAGAAAAAGTGGTAGTTCGTGTATGAAAATTAGAAAATTTAAACTACGTGATTAAAATGAGAAAACGTGTAAAGTTGGTAAATTTTTATGACATTAACCCTTTATAAAACTATATTTTGAACTGTTTGATTCTTTACCAATTACCTATGAGCGGAATAGGTTATGATTGTGATTTGTATAAGTTAAAACAGGGCAGTGCTTAAGATGAAGTATCGCTTTGTAAGACCCTGATTTCTAAGGATCGTTTTGTAACAGTTTTCAGTAAATGAATTTAAGATTTGAAATGGACAATTGTATTGTTCAAAGAAGTTTTCTGAAATGTTTTGTGTATCATTGTTTTGCAAAAAAGTTTTACTCGTTTTTAAGGCTTGCTACGGGTTTCGAAACTACCATTCCAATTCCTTAGTGCCGGTTACGACTTGAAACTTCAGGTCGTTACGTTTATGTGTTTTAGTATGAAAGACTAAAACTAGAAAACATAAAGGATATATAGAAAAGAATATCCTTAAACAAGAACACACATATTAATGAACAATAATTATTAATGAATAGCCTAACGATGAATAATAACATAAAAAAATAATTGTTAAATAAAAAACAATAAAGCCTAATGTGAGGATTAGGAAACCTTCAAATGGCATAGAGAAATAGTTTCAAAGAAACTTGTTAAAATTTTATTTTACAGTTGAACGTATAATTGTTCTCAAATGCCTTAAAGGTGCATGTTGCAAAAATCACTATAGAAGAATCATACTTGAATTATATATATATATTACATATATACATAAAATGATTTTGATTGGGGCATCCATCAAATATATTGATATATCAGTATATCAAAAAAAAGTGAATTGAGATAGCAACTTCTTGGGGATGAGAGATGTCATCACCCTGAAGCACAATTGTATGAAAAAGGTTTTGAACCGTGAATTTGAGAATTCACAATTTGTTTGAAAAGTGAGATTTAAAAGGCCTGCAGTTAGGACAAATTATAATTGTCTCAGACGAGATAAAATTGTATTTGTAAGAAAAACTGTATTTGTATTTGTTAAGCGTAAGTGTAGCGAGACAAAACTGTATTTGTTCAAATGAAAACTTTGTGATAATGACAAGGTAGATGGGAAAAATGGATGAAGAATAACGGTTTTTATTATAAAAATAAGTAATGAAAATCTGAATTCTAATGTTTCATTCTAAGAAATTAGAGATTAAAGGAAGTATGGGAAGAGTAGAGTGAGTGAAAATCTATATTCTTGCTTAGGAATATAATGATGTAAGTCTAGTGATGGACTTTTATAATAAATAAAAGTTCGAGAATAGACAATAGAAGATTGTCGCGATTAAGATACGAGAGTAGGATATAATTCAGCACGACTTAGTTTTTTTGACTTCAAGTAACTATATGTGAACAAATTCATACGCACGTGTTTAATTAAACGGATTGGAGATCAGTCTTACAGACAGTGCAGATGTCAGTAATGGACATATCTCTTGAATCCATACGAGTGGTTAGATGAACAAAAGGTCATAAGTCTGAGAGGAATAAACCTCAGCACTTAAACAGTAAACAACAACAAAACATCTAAAAAAAAGATGGTATAAGAAAGTATGAGTATTCTCAGAACCGAGTAGGCACACTACTATTTTTGATATAAGTAAAGAGAAGTAATGAATATGTTCACGACTGACAGAGTGGTTAAGTCGTGTTAGCAGAGATTCACTAAGAAAATGATTAACAAATCATAAAACAAATAAATAATATACTTAAAAAGTATATCAAATCTTGAACCAACATTAGATGAAGATGTTATCAAGGTGTGATGGAGATGCAGATAGTGAACTGGACAAGTGAGTTTCAGAAGTTGTCTGGAAACTAGCAGGGTATAGTAAAACCCTGATAACTTGCTATCGAACCGTTAGATCGGTTTGATATTGGGATATGATAACCCCATGATGGTTATCTAAGTTTGAACCGTTGTGATCGTCGAACGGAGAGTTAGACGATGCGCGATGATGAAGATATTGTTGTAGGACTTGCGTGAATTTTTGGCAGTGAGCCAAAAGTGTAAGTGACAATGATAAGAAGTATAAACTTTAATTAACTTGGAATTATCAACATAAGCTACATATATGTATATAAATGAATTTGGAAACTATAATGAGACAGTAATTTCAAAAGATGAAAATTCTGAGAACCGAGCCTTATGACTATGAAGTCTTAGCTGGCTGGTAACAGAATATACATATAGTGTACATGTATTCTGAATGTCGGGCCATAAATGTATAAAGTATGGCCGACTAAAAGTGGAAAAATGTCTAATAAACATTTTGTTTTCAAAGTGAAATGTTTTGAAAACGGAGCTATAGTTGATAGTCAGTTAATTAAATATGATAGTAACAGCTATAGTACAGTTATAATAACTGTTAGCTGTGATCAAGGAGAATATGTACGTGGAAAAGAGGTTAAGAATCATAGTTAACTTTGGAAATAGCAGAAACTAGCGTCGCAAGTATAGTTTTGCGGTGATTGTAAAGGAAGTTAGAAGGTGTTCTACGGTGAGATAGTTAGGTTATAACCTACACCTACACAGATACAACCACATTATTTGGCGAGAGAACCCAGTTATTCAATCTATAACAGGAAGTTACTATAGATTGATAAGAAGTCAAAAGACATTCTATACAAAGTATAGAATCATGAGAAAAGTAAAGGATGAGTAGTCTGTTTATGAAACAGGAGTTCAAACAGATGAAGAGGGTAAGGCTAGAAATTAAAATACTTAACCTACATTACCCTAAAATGATTAAAAGATATGAAAAAAATTTATAATAAGATTAAAAATCTTAATTATAAAATGTACAATAAAATGTACGGCCAATAATAACCAGTAGTAAACTAGAGAATTAAAAGAGTAAAAAAGAAAGTGCATTCAAAGGTGATATCAAAAAACTTGGTAATAAATTGATATCATTGAGGTGAGTTCAAAGTTTGTACTGTCTGTAAAGAAGTACAAAGAGGAAAAGTAATAAGAGGTATTATAGGTATAAAGCTATGAAAATATAAAAAGTTGGTATCATAAGAGAGGAAACATAGTTTAATAACACGAGGTAATAGAGTACTAAGATTTCTGATAACAGAAGTCAAGGTTATAGGATGAGAACCTATAAGTGAAAGTATAGTGAAGAGAGGTGTAAAGCGATTGAGAGGTATGAGACGCAGTTATAGGAGAAATGCAAGGTTTAAATAACCAGCATTTGTATAATAGTAAGAGAAATATACGGTCTATAAGGACCAGTAAAGCAGAAGTGGAAAAGTTGAGATACAAAAGGTAGTTGTGAGCAACTGAGCAACATACAACAATAGTAGTGTTTATGCTGTGAGAAGCATAGAACATGGAATGGGAAGAGTATAGTTTTACTATATAAGTAAAAAAAGAAGTATATGTAAATCTGAGGACGAATTTATATAAGGAGGAGAGAATGTAACATCCAATAATTTTAAGGGATAAAATATTGCCACATGTCTAATATTTTATTAGACGGCTGCAAGTAAATTAAATTTTAATATAAATTTAATTTACAAGTGTCCCTAAAATTATATTGCGGATATGAGATTTCAAATTTAAATTTGGATATTTATATAGTTAACGGGAATAATAAACTTATGAATTGAGTGCAGAATAATTCATAAGTCCCGTGCGAATAGTTTTGGTGTCAATTTTCATGAAATAATTTAAAAAGGTAATCATGAAAATTTGATAAAATTTGGGACTAGAAATTTTATCAAACGTAGTCAATATGGACCTAATAAATTAAAATGATTTATTAAAAATAAAATATAAGTCGGATGCGAATAAAAATTATATTTTATTCGTTTTATATTTTATTAGATTTTTTGATAAATTTTCACGAAATTCGGAAGTCGTTTCTCTTTGAGCTACGTACGACTAATTAAGAAGTTGGTTTAAAGTGCATGATTGAGCTACTACTAAAACGTACTTTTGCCAATCATATATATTAAACATTTCATTAAACGTTTATAGGCAGAGACCTCATTTCTTCATTGGAAAAGAAACGGATCAGGTGCTTCCTCTCAACAGATGAACGAAGTTAGAGTTTCGAGCGATTTGATCGTTTCTCGTTTCTAACTTCGTTTCTTCAACGGTTACTCAAGTAATCGTGGTATTAAACCCGTATTAAACGTATATTTCGATATATTTCGAATATATATTTGTTTATAAACGGTTACCGAATCGAACGATTGATTTAAACATTCGAATTGAGTTTGGATTGTGTCCTTTTGAACTAGGGCGTAAAATAATACGTTTGCAGTGTTCCAGGCGTTCCGAGCACGTCGGAATGCCCCCGAAAAATTGGTTTCCAGGGGCTGGAAACCTGCTGCACGAACGTGCAGCAAAGGAGCTGTACGAACGTGCAACCTAGCTGCTGCACGAACGTGTAGCCACCTAATGTGCCTTGCACAATAGGCCAGACGCAAACGGGGAGGAACTTTTCGGCGGAATTTCGAGGGGCGATTTCGAGATGTTTTCGCCTAGTAATTCGACGTGTTTTCCGACCGAACCTAAAATGTTTAAAGAAATGTTTTTAAACCTAAATCAAAAGACTTTTAAAAATGAGATTTTAAAAGTAAGGTTAAACGTTTAAAAAGGACTTTAGAAGAGTTAAAGTCGATGTTTAACCGGTTTGAAAGATTTGGCAAATAGTTTTGCTAAATAATTAGTATACAATTGTGAATTGTTTTGGCAATCAAGTTGATACTATTAAATATTTTTTATTTGGTATTACGATACCTAAAAGGACTTCTAGAGTGAAGTTTAAACGTTTTCTCGAGGTGAAAACAGTTCAAATGGTTTTTCAAAAGAAAGAGACCATAAGTGTTATGTGGTATGTGAATTATATGTTAATTTAAACCTAGGTTCCTGGACCTAGATGTTATACCAAAGTTTGGTATTAATGTGTTTGTATTGTCTGTTTTGTGTTTTTGACCCGACCAGCTATCAAGCAGTCAGACCAGGACTCAGGGGAGTCTGTCACACATACGACAAGGCTAAGTAGTAACTTAGCAGTACTGTGAGTTTACGTGTTTACTTTTGAATATCAGTATTCAACTGTTTTAAAACCTTAATCGCAGTAGTATAAACTTAGCCAAGAAAGATCCATTAGAACGAGCTACCTATTGGGCGGTAATAGGGTTGCGTGATCACCGACACCGATTCTAGATGTACTTCTATCAAGGTATAGAGGTATGTTTGTCGTGCTAAGTCATTGAAAAGTGAATGCTCTGACTTCACAGATAAACCCTGAGACGGCAGTAATACGGTTACGGTAGCGGGTTAAGCCGCGATTGAAGTTTCATAATTACGGTTCAGGTACTAGTGATACAAAAGTGGACGACAATGATTCAGTTCACTGTCCTTAGTCTTTAGTCTGTAAACTCGTGATGGAGTATGTCTCTTAGGACATTTGTGGACTAGGGTTTTATATGGATCGACGAATTTGTAATATTTTATATATATAACTGTTTTATATATATTATGCGATTTTGATATTTATATGTAAACTGTTTACTCACTCAGAAATATTTATTTTTTTGACCTCATTGTTGTTTCCCATAGTACATATGTTTTGTACTCTTAGAATGTTGTAATAGTATAAGTGTGATATGCCAGCAACCGTGCCACTAGTCCTCTGCTTAGATTGTAATACCCCGTATTTTATAAGCCACGTGTAAAGCTTTTATTAGCCGGGAATGTGTAAATTAAATTTAAGAGTAAATTTAATTTATAAGTATTCCTAAAATTATATCGTAATAATAGGAGTTTAAAATTTAAATCGAGGATTTAAGTTTTAATAAAATGATATGAACGGGATTAATAGAACAGAAAATACGAATGGAGTCGTAAGATAAAAATATATTGATAATTAATATATCAATATACCACTCTAATTGGAGAGTTTAATATTTCGGATAAAACCCCGAAATTAAAATGTCGAAACTCGGAAGTCTCGACGTGTTATTAACGAATCTAAGTTAAGATATATATATATAAATATTTATATATTATATTAATTAAAAAAAGAGAGAGGATAAGAAAGAAAGAGTGAGTGGGCGGCAAGTTATGGAAAAAGTATCATTTGATCCTGAGATTCTTTACTTTAATTAGTTTTAGTTATAAACTAATTAAGTATTATTCGTTAGTCCAAATTAAAATAAAATAATATATAAGTCCCGAGCGAATAATTTTGGTGTCATTATTCGCAAAATAATTTGACGAAGCTATCGTCAAAATTTTATAGAATTTGGATGTATAAAGTTTAATCAAGTGGGACTGATTTGAACCTAATAAATCTTTAGAGATTTATTAAGAATAAAATATAAGTCGGATATATTTTTATTTTTATTATATTTTATTAGATTTTTGGATAAAATTTTATGAAATTCGGAAATCGTTTCTGTTTAAGTTACGGACGACTAATTAAGAAGTTGGTTTAAAGTGCATGATTGAGCTAGTATTAAATAGTACTTTGACCAAATCTATATATATGAAATGAGTTCAAAATTAGGACACAGATTTCATTTCCTTCATTTTAAAGGAATGAAGTGAGCGGCTACGCTCTCAACAGTGCGAGAAAATTCGGGTTCGTCGCGATTCGTCCGTTTTTCGATTCTAACTCCGTTTCTTCGATAATTACTCGAGTAATCGAGATATTAATCCCGTATTAAATATTTATTTTAATATATTTCGATATAATTCGAATATATATTCGTTTATAAACGGTTACCGTATCGAACGATCGATTTAAACGTCTGATTTATAATTGGATTGTGTATATGTGTTATAGGACGTTAAATTTGCATTTTTGGACGTTTCGAACTAAAGGAAGCACGTCGGAACAGCCCGGGAATTGATTTTCCCGGGGCGGCGTGCGCCCGCACAACTGTGCGACACGCCCGCACAGTTTGTGCGATGCGGGCGACGCGCCCGCACAACTGTGCGATGCGCCCGCACAGATTGTGCGACGCGCCCGCACAGGCCGGCGGCTCGCCCGCATTGATAGTTCCTCGAGCGCATACGTGGGGATTTTGTCCGACTTTGACGGGGGCTATTCCGAGGGGTTTTCGCCTAATAACCCGAGATGTTTTCCGACCTAATCTAAAACGTTTTAAAGAAATGTTTTTAAACCTAAGATAAAGACTTTTAAAATGAAATTTTAAAAGTAAAGTTAAACGTTTAAAAAGGACTTTAAAAGAGTTAAAGTCGACGTTTAACCATTTTAAAAGATTTAGCAATCGGCTTTGCTAAATAATTAGTATACGACTGTGAATTGTTTTGACAATCAAGTCTATACTATTAAATGATTTTAATTAGGTATTGTTATACCTAAAAGGACTTCAAGAGTGAAGTCTAAACGTTTTCTCGAGGTGAAAACGGGTTAAATGGTTTTTAAAAATAAAGAGATCATACGTGTTACGTGTTATATGTTTATATGAATTGTCTGGACATAGGTTTCAGGACCTAGATGTTTATACCAGAAATGGGTATTGATGTATTGTCTTGTGTGTTTTGTATGTTTGTTCCGACTAGCTGTCCAGCAGTCAGACCAGGACTCAGGGGAGTCTGTCACACAGACGGCGGTGCTAAGTAGTAACTTAGCAGTACTGTGAGTTTACGTGTTTACTTTTGAATATCAGTATTCAACTGTTTTTAAATCCATAAATCGCAATAGTATAAATTTAGCCAAGAAAGGTCCATTGGAACGAGCTACCTATTGGGCAGCAATAGGGTTGCGTGATCACCAACACCGATTTCTAGATGTACTTCTGTCGAGGTATAGAGGTATGCATGTCGTGTAAGTCATTGGGAAAGTAAATGCCCTGACTTCACGGGTAAACCCTGAGACGGCAGTAATACAGTTACGGTCGCGGAATAATCCGCGAAGGCAGTCTGGAGTTCGAAGTGATTTGGTTTTAAAATTTGGGTAGTCTGGAGTTCGGTTAATGGTTTGGTTTGAGGGTTTCAGAAACCGAACCGACCGAATAACCGACCAGACCGAATATACTTAAACTACGTCGTTTTAACCCCTACCCTAATCCCTCCTAAAACGGCAGCGTACCACTCAGCATATATAAACTCCCCTTAAAATTTTCCTAACCCTAAATCTCTGATTCCCTCATTTCTCATGTGTGCAGCCTCTCTCTCTCGACTCTCTCTCTAAAACTCTCTGAAAACCCTAACCCTCTAACCCTAATTCTCTCTATTCTCTCAGTTTCTCACTGATTGAATCTTAAATCTTACACAATACATATTCGTTTAGTCCTAATCTATTGTCATCAACTATTTTGTGCTTTGAATCGAAGAAAATGAAGGTTTTGAACCTTCGTTTCGATTGAAAAAGAGATTAATCTGATAATCTCTTATAGTCTCAGTATCTCACTGAGTTTATCAAAGTTTATGTGAGTATATCTTTGATTACCCTCTGTTTTAGAGGTTTAATTTCAATTTTTAATTTTTAGGGTTTTGATTTCTGCCCTATTTGATGATCGTTTTTTTCCCTTTTCATGTTCAAAACGTGGGATTTATTGATTTCCATGCGATGATCAGGTAAATAATCCATTTCTATTTTTCAGTTTATTCAAGCTCTTATGTCTGTTATGATTTTTTTCTTAAATCTGTAACTGATTGGTTTTTTCCTTCTTTCTTTCATTTCATGTTCTGAACTGGGATTTCTGGGAACCCTTTCGGCTTTGGATTTGATTTTACAAGAACATGTAATTAATATTTAGGGTTTTAATTTTTAAGATTGTTGTTGTGTTTTAAGTTCTTAATATCTGGATGTAAACTAACAACATTTTCTGTTGTTTTGTCTTCTTGGCATGTTTCTGAAAATGTTAAAAGATTCACTCACTTAGTGAATGAGTGAATCTTTTGTGGTGGAAGCCCCTGGACCCTTTGAATCACTCACTAAGTGAATGAGTGATCAAATTTGAGACTCAGACCCACTTGATCCAAAACCTAAATACTAATTTGCTTACCTGCTGTTTGGTCTGCATCTGCTGGTATGTTCTTCATTCCTTGTAATCTTAATGTAATTGAAATGTTGATTTGTATATGCATGTTGGTTTGTATATGTTTGTTTCTGGATGCCTCACTGAGTCACTATGATTGATTGGTTGGTTTGTTTCTTGATGCCTCACTAGTTTTGTAGTCTGTATTTCAATGTAAATGTTTTTTGATGAATCAAACGGTGAAAACCTATTACTTAAAAGTGGTTGGAAGCTAGTTACTAGCATGTTGTTTCATGTTTCTGATGATGATTTAGTTAAATGCTAATCTTTTGGTAAAAACTTAAAGTGGTTTGGAAGCTATTTGTTTGCACTCTAAGTCTGTATATGTTTTATTGATTAAATGCCATTGTTTGCTGACACAGATGTCAAACCTTGACCAACAGCAAGTTGCTGGTGTTGGTGTTGAGGGGGTTGTTAGCTCATTTCCTGAGTTACCCCCTTCAACTCAGCAGCAGCAACCTGTTGCTGCTGGTGAGGGCTCATCTGAGCCTTCTCAGCAGCAACAAGAAGGTGCTGCAGCTGGTGCTACTGGAGCTAAACCAGTTGATAAAAAACGTAAGCAAGTTAGTGTTAGATCTAAAGTGTGGGATCATTTTGAGCGCATTGTTGATGACAATGGAAAATTGATTTTGTCTAAATGCTTGTATTGTGCAAAGACTTATAACTCTGATACTAAAATTAATGGGACTTCTACCCTTAGATCCCATATTCTTTCATGCTTTAAGAACCCTCATAGTAAAGATACTAGACAGGCCTTGTTAACTCTACAACCTGTTGATGCATGTCCTGATGAAAATGAGGGTAAGGGACAATTGGGGACTTGGAAATTTAAGCAAGAAGACATTAGGAAAGCACTGTCTTATATGCTAATCATTGATGAGCTACCTTTTAAGTTTGTTGAGGGTATGGGGTTTAAGAAACTAATGAGTGTTGCATGCCCTAGGTTTCATATTCCTTCTAGATGGATTGTTAACCGAGACTTCTATCAAATGTTTCTTGATGAAAGGTTGAATTTGAAAAATACATTGAGAAGTGGAAGCCAAAGAGTTAGTATCACAACAGACACATGGACTAGTATTCAACGTGTTAATTATATGTGTGTTACTTGCCATTGGATAGATAATGACTGGCTGCTTCATAAAAGAATCATTAATCTTGTACCTGTTTGTGGGCATAAAGGGGACTACATAAGTAAAACACTTGAGAATTGTTTGCTGGGTTGGGGTCTGAAAAATGTTTTCACAGTGACTATGGATAATGCTGGTAATAATAACACTGCAATTGCTGCATTTAAGAAAAAACTCATGTCTTGGGGGACTGATGTGTCTAGATGTGAATATTTGCATATGAGATGTATTGCACATGTCATTAATTTGGTTGTATCTGATGGCTTGAAAGAAATGAGTAGCTCTGTTAAGAAAGTTAGAGATTGTGTCCGTTACATTAGGAACAGTCCATCTAGACTTAAGAAATTTAAAGACCTCATTGCTGATGCTAAACTTGGCACCAAAAAGTCCCTCTGTCTTGATGTGGCAACCAGGTGGAATTCCACTTATCTTATGCTTGACACTGCTTGTTTATTTCAGTCTGTTTTTTAGAGTTATGAAGCATCTGATGAGAATTTTAGGTCTGATATGATTGAAAGCATTCCTAATTTTTTTGATTGGGAAACTGTTAAGAAATTTGCTACTTGCCTGTCCTATTTCTATGTCACAATTTTAAGAATTTCTGGTTCTTTGTATGTCACATCCAACATGCATTTTCAAGAGATTTGTGACCTTTCTATTATGTTGGATGAAATGCTTGTTAATGAGGACATAGAAATTGTGCAAATGGGCAGAAAAATGAGGGAAAAGTTTAACAAATACTGGGGTGATCCTCAGAAGATGAATGTTTTGATTTTTTTTTCACATGTCTTTGATCCAACAAACAAAATGAAACATCTCCTGTTTGCTTTATCTAGTTTATTTGGGTCTGATGAAGGACCAAAATTGTTTCAAACTGTCAATGATAAGTTGACTAGTCTGTTTGTTGAGTATCAAAAAGCCTCTGTGAATGCTACTTCATCTGCATATGTGAGTCTTAGTCAATCTTCAGAGGGTGTTTCTGCTCAAACACCAGTCCTGCCACCACCTGCAAAGAAACATATGTCCCTTATGAAGGCCAAATTTGATATTCAGAATAAGGGTATAGAAAGTGATAGTAGGAAATCTGAGCTGGAAGTGTACCTGAGTGAAGCTACGGTTGAGAATGATGATGCATTCAATATTTTGAAGTGGTGGAAGCTAAACTCAGGGAGATTTCCAATCCTTTCGAGGATGGCTCGAGATATTCTTGCTGTCCCTATCTCTACTGTTGCCTCTGAATCTGCTTTCAGTACGTCTGGAAGAGTACTGGACTGCTTTAGGAGTTCTTTAACTCCAAGATTGGTGGAAGCGCTTGTGTGCACTCAGGACTGGCTTAGAGCAGAATCCTCCCCTTTGGTGATTGAAGAGTGCTTGGAAGAATTGGAACCATTTGAGCAAGGTTATGTGCTTCAACTTTGCTTTTTTTATTTTAAATGTTTTCTTTATATACCTCACATTATCTAGTAATATTATCTTCTGTGTTTGTTCTTATTGCAGAGTTGCCCAACTAAGAAGTTGGACTCTTGCTGCTTTTTGCTTTTGTGTGGCAACTTGGTGTGGAAGCCAAATTTTGCTGATGTTGCTTAATGATGCCTGTTGCCTAATGCTGCCTGTTGCTAAATGCCTAATGCTGCATGGACTGTCCCTGTCCCTAACCAGAAAAACATGGTGGTGGAAGCATAAAGGTTTTGATTTAACTTTGACATTTACATTCATTTTAACTAGTACTGCATTGTTTTAGTTTGAAATTTTAATTGCTTTCTAACTTCAAAATGCTTTACTTTATTGTTTAACTTGTACATTGCTTTAAAACTATCTATTTTAAAGGTTTTTAACATTTTAATTTGATGCTAAACTATCTGTTTTGGTTTCAACTTTTTATTTTCTTTTAAGTTTGAGTTTTTGGGCTATGATAAAGCTTCCACCACTTCAAAATTCTGATACATATAAGGCCTTGATTTATTTGCATGATGAGGCTCTTTGTTAGCCACCGTGCGGATTACATCGTCTTATCCTGATTTAAAAAGTTTAAGTCTGAGCCCCTGGATTTTTAAAAATATCATTTTCTGACTTTAAAATGTAAATACTTGCTGCATTTTTATAGTTCATGTTTGTTAAATTAAACTACTTAAACTTTTAACTTTTCAATTAGTTTAAGTCTGTTTTTGTACTTGCTTTTAAGTTTGAGTTTTTGGGCTATGATGAAGCTTCCACCACTTCATATAATCTGAAACATAATGCCTTGACATATTTGCATGATGAGGCTCTTTGTTAGCCACCGTGCGGATTACATCGCCTTATAAAGATTTGAAAACATTACATCTGAGCCTCTGTTTTTTTTAACAAAATCATTTTTTGACTTTAAAATGATACTTGTTGTATTTTAAAAGTTAAAGTTTGTTAATTTAAAATTACTTCAACTTTCTGATTTCCAATTACTTTAAATTGGTTTCAATTCAGGAAATGAATCTGAATTCTGTGAATCATCATTAATGCTCCCAATTTGCTGCAAATGGCTCTTTTTTGAATGCTATAAATGGCAGTGAGTGGCACAGTTTTATAGTTTTACATTTTTGCTAACTTTTAAACATTAACTTCATTTTTGGATGAATGTAATATTTAACTTATTTTTGTTATTAAATTCAAAGTTGGATGAATGTAATATATAAAGGTTTAGTTATTGATTCAAGTGTCTGTAATTTGCCTTAAGTTGTATTTCAATATTTCTGTTTCAGTTTGTATTCTGAAAAATTTGAAGGGTCTGTAATTTGTTTAATTAGTTTGTTTTGATAAGTTTGTAACTTGTAAATTTATGTTTATACTTATGCTTTTTGAATGAATGAAACTTAATTTTACTAGTATTTATGTTTGCAATTTTTTTTAAAGGCTTTAGCAAAATTGGCCCTTGAATTTAATGGGCTTTTTAAAAGGCCCAAACCGATTTAATTAACCGATACCGAACCGAACCGACCGACAAATTCGGCTAAAAATTATTTCGGTTTTTGGTCAAAAAAATTACGGTTTGGTGCCCAGTATTCTTCATTTCGGTAAGATCAGTTTTGGGTATTTTGAAACCGAACCGACCGATGCTCACCCCTAGTCTTGTGTGTTTTGTATGTTTGTTCCGACTAGCTGTCCAGCAGTCAGACCAGGACTCAGGGGAGTCTGTCACACAGACGGCGGTGCTAAGTAGTAACTTAGCAGTACTGTGAGTTTACGTGTTTAATTTTGAATATCAGTATTCAGCTGTTTTTAAATCCATAAACCGCAATAGTATAAATTTAGCCAAGAAAGGTCCATTGGAACGAGCTACCTATTGGGCAGCAATAGGGTTGCGTGATCACCAACACCGATTTCTAGATGTACTTCTGTCGAGGTATAGAGGTATGCATGTCGTGTAAGTCATTGGGAAAGTAAATGCCCTGACTTCACGGGTAAACCCTGAGACGGCAGTAATACAGTTACGGTTGCGGAATAATCCGCGAAGGCAGTTTCTGATTACGGTCCAGGTACCAGAGATACAGAATTGGACGGCAGTGATTCGGTTCACGGTCTTTATTCTGTTGTTTATAAGTTCCTGAGATTAGTGTGTCTGTTAGGACAATTGTGGACTAGGGTTTCAGATGGATCGATAAATTGGTAATATTTTATATATATATAACTGTTTTATATATATGATGCGATTTTGGTATTTACCTGTAAACTGTTTACTCACTCAGAAATATTTATATTTCTGGCCCCGTTGTTGTTATCCCATTTTCAGGAAATGAGCTTTGAGGTCAGTCGAGCTTCCACATCCCTTCTTCAGGAAAGCTCTTCTTTGGTAATGTACATAGGATTTTGTACTCTTAGTATGCTGCAATAGTATAAGTGTAATGTGCCAGCAGCCGTGCCACTAGTCCTTTGTTTAGATACTCTGATAAGATCTATTGCACGTGTGTGTACCTTTGGGTGGCTGCTTAGTGGCATATTGTATCTAGTTACCGAGTCGGCCTCGTGTGTTTTTGTGAGGGTCAAAAACAGTATGTTTTATATTCGCCGGCTATGTGTAACCGGTCCGCTGTGTATTTTAATATGTTTAATACCACCGTTGCGAGACGCAAAGGTGTCCGCATTATTTTATTAAACATATTAATGGTGGCGTGTGGTCTGGAACAGGGATGCCTGTGTGTTAAGGCAAGCGAAAGATAAGTCCCTGGTTTCCAGTAATCACCACGCCAGGTTTTCAGAAGGAAGCGAGGGTTGAGATAACGAGGTTATCCAACCAGTACTTCTAAAACCAGATTTCGCCTATATGTATAATTTCAGAAATGTGTTTGGGTTAAACGGGAAAAGTTTTAACGGTGTTTTCTGAAAACGGATCGTACGCGAGGAACGTTCCAGTAACAATATTTGCGAAAAATTTCTAGAGGTTCTAGGCTTGCTACGGGTTTCGAAACCACCATTCCCATTCCCTAGCGCCGGTCGTGACTTGGATTAGGGTGGAATTCGGGTCGTGACAAAGGTGGTATCAGAGCAACATTTTGAGTACTCGACCATCCGAAGTACTGTTGCTGATACTGTTAAGTAAGTTGTGTTAGAAATTATGGGGATTCCTAGTAGACTATTGCAGCAACATAGGATTCGAGTCATGTCTTGATCAGTTTTCAGTTGTTGAAAACATTCAGCTATAAGTAGCAATCCGTATACTTGAGTTGTGTATATGTGATGTTTGATCAGGAACATATGAAATGTTCTTGTATTTGAAATACGATGCTAATGAGGAAACATGTGAGATGTTTCTGTGTTCGAGACGCGCTATTAGAGTAATATGCAATGGTCAAATCAATTGACCAGTATTCAAAGAAGATGATTCTGTTCGAATACAGAACAAGGCGAAGATTCCAGAAGAATCGTTTGTTCGAGAAATTAGTTAGATTTTCTCTGAACTATACGTGTGATTGCTATGTGTTTTATTTTATATGTGTTTATAAGGTGTTATCTGTTATGTGAAAACGTGTTTTTCTATAACTGTTATATCGGCTACTTGCGTTATGGCCACATGTGTTTCAGCATGTCTGGGCCTAGTCGAGCTCAGCCGCATGTCGTGCCTGATTGACATGGTTTGCCTAGTCAACCAATTATGCCTGATAATCCATTAGAGGCTGAAGATTTTGCTTCAGGTGATAAGATGGATACAGACGATGATGCTATTGAATTAGAGGATCTGGAGAGATCAATGGGAGACATAGATGTTATTGACGACAGTATTGATTCACTGTCTGAATCTACTGTTGTATCAGCCTATATAGAGTTTAGGCTGGGGGAAGGATTTAGAAAAGATAAACAATCTAAGGATAGTTCAACAAAGGATGAGTCGTTCCCCAAGTCAAAGGTGGGAGAATGTGTATGCTAATGAGGAGCAAGAGGAGCAAAGTTTGAATAGATTGAGACGCTATGTGAGAATGTTCATGAGGAAGGTAAAGGAAAACTTATACGCCGATGCGGACGAGGAAAAGGTCTGATGATTCGAGAGGCACTACCGCCTCGACAATCATCATCAGGTAACATTTAGATATGTGTCTTATGTTTAAGTTAAGTACGTTTATGTGCTTTAGTATGTGATACTAAAACTAGAAAACATAAAGTACAGATAGAGAATATCCTTAAACAAGAACACACATAACTAATGAATAATAACTGTTAATAAACAGCCTGATAATGAATAATAACATAAAATGTTGAATAAAGAATGATAAATCCTAATGTGAGAATTAGGAAACCTTGAAATGACATAGAGAAGTAGTTTGAAAAGAAACTTGTTAAAGTTTTGTTTAACAGTTGAACGTATAATTGTGCTCAGATGCATTAAAGGTGCATGTTGCGAAAATCACTATAGAAGAAGCATACCTGAATTTTATATATATGATATATATTACATAAAATGATTTTGATTAGGGCATGCATCATATATATTGATATATCAGTATATCAATGAAAAGTGAATTAAAATAGCAACTCCTTGGAGATGAGAGATGTCATCACCCTGAAGCACAATTGTATGAAAAAGGTTTTGAATCGTGAATTTGAGAATTCACAATTTGTTTTAAAAGTGAAATTTAAAGAAAGGCTTGCAAGCAAAACAAATTGATTTGTATTGTGAAGCGTCCATGTACGCGAGACAAAAACTGTATTTGCTCAAACAAAAACTCTGTGACAGTGACAAGGTAGATGGGAAAAAAAGGATAAAGAATAATGGTTTTAATTAGGCTTAACCACCAAAAAATGCCAAACCTATACGTTTTGTGTCAATTATAGCCAAACCTTTAAAAATCACCAGATTTAGCCAAACCTTATATGTTCTGTTTCTTTTTTAGCCATTTTTGAATCGAACCGGTTTTTCTGACACCGTGTCGTCCACGTCACCGCCAACTAAGTAATTGGCTGGTATGGCAGCTGAAATATTTAAGTAAGGTTTGGCTATAACTGATACAAAAAATATAGGTTTGGTATTTTTTAAATGAATAAACCTAATTTTAAATTCAAGCTAATTTTTAAATTTAATAATTAGTAAATTAATTATATCATTTATGAAAATTATATATATTTAGAAATAATTAATATTTTCTATTTAATACTAATTAAAATATATTTTAATTTTTTATTAAATCTAATTAAATCTAATAAATTTATATTATAATATATTTTATTGAATATGTAATTAAAAAAATGAATTAATGTATTACTTAGGAATTAATGTTGAATTAAATTTGGTGAAAGGATTTAATTTTCATGATGATTTTGAACTTGATTTATTATTTTTAATGTTATTGAGATCTTGTTATAATTGGGTTTAGATAATAAATAAAATAATTATGTGTAAATTAAGGTAAGTTTTTGGCTATGCCGAGTAAAATGACATGCGTTTATGCTTATAAACATCATGGTATATATTGATTACACCACAATGAACTTCACTTTTTAAAGAAAAAAAGTGAAAAAATAATTAAACTCGTCCTTTAAATAAGCAGTCTATTCAGTGATTATTTTTATGTTTATGTGTGTATAGTTGAATTATGAACACTGTCGTATGTTTGTTGTGTATATTACTCTTAGATTGTTCGTCGGTAGACGAACAATTGGGTTTCAAACGGCAACGGTGTCAAAAAACCGACATCTGGAATTTAAAAAAAAAATTAAGATGAATATGACATTTTTTGTTTTTATTAGAATTTAAATTAATTATATATCCCTCAAATATGTAAAAATAATTATTAGAATTATTTAAATTTAGTAAAAAATAAATTAATTTTAATTAGCGTTAAATAAAAATATTATTTTTTAAATTTATATGAATTTTATTATAATATAATTAATTATTTAATTTTTTAATTTTAAAATTAGTTTTATTCACCAAAAAATACCAAACCTATGAATTTTGTGTCAGCTATAGCCAAACTTTATTTAAATATTTCAGCTGACATGCCATCTAATTGCTTAGTTGGCGGTGACGTGGACGACACGGTGTCAGAAAAACCGGTTCGATTCAAAAATGGCTAAAAAAGAAACAGAACATATAAGGTTTGGCTAAATCTGGTGATTTTTAAAGGTTTGGCTATAATTGACACAAAATGTATAAATTTGGTATTTTTTGGTGATTAAACCTTTTAATTATAACAATAAATAATAAAGACCTAGATTCTAATGTTTCATTCCGAGACATTGGAGATTAATGAAAGTGCAGGAAGAGTAGAGTGAGTGAGAATCTATATTCTTACTCAGGTGCAGACTGGTATAAGTCTAGTGATGAACTTTTATGGTAAATAAAAGTTCGAGGGTAGACAATAGAAGATTGTCACGATTAAGATAAGAGAGTAGGATCTAATTGAACACGACTCGGTTTGTTTGACTTCAAGTAGCTATAAGTGAATAAAGTCATACACACGTGTTTAATTAATCAGATTGGAGATTAGTCTTATAGACAGAGCAGATGTCAGTAACGGACATATCTCTTAAATCCATATGAGTGGTTAGATAAACCATAATTCATAAGTCTGAGAGGAGTAAACCTCAGCACTTAAACTATAAACAACAACGGAACATCTAAAAGAAAGATGATAAAGGAAATATGAGTATTCTCAGAACCAAGTAGGTACACTACTAGTTCTGATATGAGTAAAGGGGATTAATGAATATGTTAACGACTAATGGAATTGTCAAGTCGTGTTAACAGATATTCATTAATGAAAATGATTAATAAATCATAAAATGAATAAACAATATACTTAAAAGTATATCAAACCTTGAACCAACATAAGGTAAAGATGTTATCAAGGTGTAACAGGGATGAAGATAGTGAATTGGACAAGCTAGTTTCAGCTATTGTCTGGAAACTGACGGGGTACAGTAAAACCCTAATAACTTATGATCGAACCGTTAGATCCGTTTGATATTGGGATATGACAATCCCAAGACGGTTATCTAAGTTTTAACTGTTGCGATCGTCGAACGGAGAGGTAGGAGATGCTCGATGATGGAGATGTTGTCGTGGAACTTGCGTGAAATTTTGGCGGTAAGCCAAAAGTGCAAGTGACAACGATAAGAAGTATAAACTTTAATTAACTTGGAATTATCAACATAAGCTCCAGATATGTATATAAATGAATTTGAAAGATGTAATGAGACAGTAATTTTAAAGGATGAAAATTTCGAGAACCGAGCCTTATGACTGTGAGGTCTTGGCTGGCTGGTAACGGAATATACATGTAATGTACATGTATTTTCAATGTAGGGCCAGAAATATGTATAGTATGGCCGACTAAAAGTAGAAAAATGTTAATAAACATTTTGTTTTCAAAGTGAAATGTTTGAAAACGGAGCTAAAGTTGATAGTTAGTTAATTAAATGCGATAGTAACAGCTATAGTACAGTTATAATAACTGTTAGCTGTGAACAAGGAGAATATGTATGTGGAAAGAGGTTAAGAAGTCTAATTAACCTTGGAAATACCGAAAACTAGTGGCGGAAGTATAGTTTTGCGGTGACTGTGAACGAGTTAGGAAGGTGTTTCATGGGAGATGATTAGGTTATATACTACACTTACACCCATACAACCACATCATTAGTGAGAAAAGAGATCAGTTATTCAATATGTAACAAGAAGTTACTATAGATTGATAAGGGGGAACAGACATTCTATACAAGATATAGAATCATGAGAGAAGTATATGATGAGTAGTCTGTTTGTGGAACAAGAGTTCAGACAGATGAAGAGGGTAAGGTTAGAGATTAAAAATACTTAATCAACATTACCCTAAGACGAGTAAAAGATATGAAAAATTTATAATAAGATTAAAAATCTTAATAATAAAAAGGTACAGTAAAATGTACAACCAATAATTAACATTGAACTAGAAAGTTCAAAGAGTAAAACAAGAAAGTGAATTCAAAGGTGATATCGTAAAACTTGGTAACAAGTTGATATCCCAGAAATGAGTTCAAAGTTTGTACTGTCCTTAAGGAAGTACAACAGAGGAAAGGTAATAAGATGTATTAAGAATACGAGTATGGCTAGTAGCCAACTTCAAGGATGATTTCGGAAACCGAAAAGAGGTCGGATTGAGTTCGACTCTTCACGGAAGTTGTAGATTGGATGTCAAAATATAAGGATATGAAATAATATTTGGAAAAAGACTGGTTTAAATGCTTGGTTCATTGGCTTCAATAACAGCCATGACGGCAGTTTTGCAGTCTTTCAAAATTAGCTCGAAGAGGCAACTTTGAGGTCGATTTCCGATATCTTCGAGAAGGAATCTTAATTCGAAGTCTAAACGGAAGTTGTACAACGCGTTGCCGACTATAAGAATATCAAATGTATTTGGTAAACGGACGCTTCAGGATAAGCGATCCGGGTAGCCGAAATAGGCTCGAAGAGAAGTAACATAAGGGAGTAACCCAAGGTAATAGAGTACCAAGATTTCTGATTATAGAAGTCAAGGTTATAGGTTTAGAACCTATAAGTGAAAGTACAGTGAGATGAGATGTAAAGTGATTGAGAGTTATAAGATGCAGTTAGAGGAGAACTGCAAGATGCATATATATAAGCATTTGTATAATAATAAAGAAAAGTATACGGTCTATAAGGACAAATGGAGTAGAGATAGAAAAGTTGATAGATGAAAGGTAGTAAGTTGACAATAGTTCACAGCTGTGCAATTATGCCATAGACAACAGCAACTGTGCCATAGATGACAACAATTATGCCACACACGGCGACAGTAGTGTTTATGCTGTGAAAAGCATAGAACAAGAAATATAAAAAGTATTGTTGGCTATATAAGTAAAAGAAGAAAATGTATGTAAATTCGAGGACGAATTTATATAAGGGGGAGAGAATGTAATACCCCGTATTTTATAAGCCACGTGTAAAACTTTTATTAGCCGGGAATATGTAAATTAAATTTAAGAGTAAATTTAATTTATAAGTATTCCTAAAATTATATCGTAATAATAGGAGTTCAAAATTTAAATCGAGGATTTAAGTTTTAATAAAATGATATGAACGGGATTAATAGAACAGAAAATACGAATGGAGTCGTAAGATAAAAATATATTGATAATTAATATATCAATATACTACTCTAATTGGAGAGTTTAATATTTCGGATAAAATCCCGAAATTAAAATGTCGAAACTCGGAAGTCTCGACGTGTTATTAACGAATATAAGTTAAGATATATATATAGATATTTATATATTATATTAATTAAAAAAAGAGAGAGGATAAGAAAGAAAGAGTGAGTGGGCGGCAAGTTATGGAAAAAGTATCATTTGGTCCTTAAATTCTTTACTTTAATTAGTTTTAGTTATAAACTAATTAAGTATTATTTGTTAGTTCAAATTAAAATAAAATAATATATAAGTCCCGAGCGAATAATTTTGGTGTCATTATTCGCAAAATAATTTGACGAAGCTATCGTCAAAGTTTCATAGAATTTGGATGTAGAAAGTTTAATCAAGAGGGACTGATTTGGACCTAATAAATCTTCAGAGATTTATTAAGAATAAAATATAAGTCGGATAAGAATAAAAATTATATTTTTATTCTTATTATATTTTATTAGATTTTTGGGTAAAATTTTACGAAATTCGGAAATCGTTTCCGTTTAAGCTACGGACGACTAATTAAGAAGTTGGTTTAAAGTGCATGATTGAGCTAGTATTAAATGGTACTTTGACCAAATCTATATATATATGAAATGAGTTCAAAATTAGGACACAGATTTCATTTCCTTCATTTTAAAGGAATGAAGTGAGCTGCTACGCTCTCAACAGTGCGAGAAAATTAGGGTTCGTCGCGATTCGTCCGTTTCTCGATTCTAACTCCGTTTCTTCGATGATTACTCGAGTAATCGAGATATTAATTCCGTATTAAATATTTATTTTAATATATTTCGATATAATTCGAATATATATTCGTTTATAAACGGTTACCGTATCGAACGATCGATTTAAACGTCTGATTTATAATTCGATTATGTATATGTGTTATAGGATGTTAAATTTGCATTTTTGGACGTTTCGAACTAAAGGAAGCACGTCGGAACGGTCCGGGAATTGATTTTCCCGGGGCGGCGTGCGACGTGCGCCCGCACAACTGTGCGACGCGCCCGCACAGGCCGGCGGCTCGCCCGCATTGATAGTTCCTCGAGCACATACGTGGGGATTTTGTCGGACTTTGACGGGGGGCTATTCCGAGGGGTTTTCACCTAATAACACGAGATGTTTTCCGACCTAATCTAAAACGTTTTAAAGAAATGTTTTTAAACCTAAGATAAAGACTTTTCAAATGAAATTTTAAAAGTAAAGTTAAACGTTTAAAAAGGACTTTAAAAGAGTTAAAGTCGACGTTTAACCATTTTAAAAGATTTAGCTATCGGCTTTGCTAAATAATTAGTATACGACTGTGAATTGTTTTGACAATCAAGTCTATACTATTAAATGATTTTAATTAGGTATTGTTATACCTAAAAGAACTTCAATAGTGAAGTCTAAACGTTTTCTCGAGGTGAAAACGGGTTAAATGGTTTTAAAAATAAAGAGACCATACGTGTTACGTGTTATATGTTTATATGAATTGTCTGGACATAGGTTTCAGGACCTAGATGTTTATACCAGAAATGGGTATTGATGTATTGTCTTGTGTGTTTTGTATGTTTGTTCCGACTAGCTGTCCAGCACTCAGACCAGGACTCAGGGGAGTCTGTCACACAGACGGCGGTGCTAAGTAGTAACTTAGCAGTACTGTGAGTTTACGTGTTTACTTTTGAATATCAGTATTCAGCTGTTTTTAAATCCATAAATCGCAATAGTATAAATTTAGCCAAGAAAGGTCCATTGGAACGAGCTACCTATTGGGCAGCAATAGGGTTGCGTGATCACCAACACCGATTTCTAGATGTACTTCTGTCGAGGTATAGAGGTATGCATGTCGTGTAAGTCATTGGGAAAGTAAATGCCCTGACTTCACGGGTAAACCTTAAGACAGCAGTAATACAGTTACGGTCGCGGAATAATCCGCGAAGGCAGTTTCTGATTACGGTCCAGGTACCAGAGATACAGAATTGGACGGCAGTGATTCGGTTCACGGTCTTTATTCTGTTCTTTATAAGTTCCTGAGATTAGTGTGTCTGTTAGGACAATTGTGGACTAGGGTTTCAGATGGATCGATAAATTGGTAATATTTTATATATATAACTGTTTTATATATATGATGCGATTTTGGTATTTACCTGTAAACTGTTTACTCACTCAGAAATATTTATATTTCTGACCCCGTTGTTGTTATCCCATTTTCATGAAATGAGCTTTGAGGTCAGTCGAGCTTCCACATCCCTTCTTCAGGAAAGCTCTTCTTTGATAATGTACATAGGATTTTGTACTCTTAGTATGTTGCAATAGTATAAGTGTAATATGCCAGCAGCCGTGCCACTAGTCCTTTGTTTAGATACTCTGATAGGATCTATTGCACGTGTGTGTACCTTTTGGGTGGCTGCTTAGTGGCATATTGTATCTAGTTACCGAGTCGGCCTCGTGTGTTTTTGTGAGGGTCAAAAACAGTATGTTTTATTCGCCGGCTATGTGTAACCGGTCCGCTGTGTATTTTAATATGTTTAATATCACCGTTGCGAGACGCAAAGGTGTCCGCATTATTTTATTAAACATATTAATAGTGGCGTGTGGTCTGGAACAGGGATGCCTGTGTGTTAAGGCAAGCGAAAGATAAGTCCCTGGTTTCCAGTAATCACCACGCCAGGTTTTCAGGAGGAAGCGATGGTTGAGATAACGAGGTTATCCAACCGGTACTTCTAAAACCAGATTTCGCCTATATGTATAATTTCAGAAATGTGTTTGGGTTAAACGGGAAAAGTTTTAACGGTGTTTTCTGAAAACGGATCGTACGCGAGAAACGTTCCAGTAACAATATTTGCGAAAAATTTCTAGAGGTTCTAGGCTTGCTACGGGTTTCGGAACCACCATTCCCATTCCCTAGCACCGGTCGTGACTTGGATTAGGGTGGAATTCGGGTCGTGACATAGATACTCTGCTAGGATCTAGTGCACGTGTGTATACTTTTTGGGTGGCTGCATAGTGACATTATGTATGTATTTACCGAGTCGGCCTCGTATTTTTATGTGTGTTAAAAACAGTACCTTTTATATGCGCTGGCTATGTGTATTAGGTCCACTGTGTATTTTAATATGTTTAATACCACCGTTGTGAGACGCAGAGGTGTCCACATTATTATATTAAACATATTAACTATTGAAAAGAGTGGCGTGTGGTTTGGAACATGGTTGTCTATGGGTTAAAGCTAGTAAGATATAAGTCCCTGGTTTCCAGTGTTTACCACGCCAGGTTTTCAAAAGGAAGCAAGGGCTGAGATAATGTGGTCATCTAACCAGTACTTCTGAAAACCAGTTTTTGCTTCAGAAATGTGTTTGCGTTAAACGAGAAAGGTTCTAACGGTATCTTCTAAAAATGGATCGTACGTGAGATCCGATCTTGTAATATATCTGCGAAAAATTTCTAGAGGTTCTAGTCTTGCTACGGGTTTCGGAAAAACCATTCCCATTCCCTAGCGCCGGTCGTGACTTGGTTTAGGATGGAAATCGGGTCGTGACAATATATAACAAGTATTTGATCCAATCAAAACGCTAATCTTACAAACGATCCTGAATTAGTTATTTCCTAGTATTATCGAGCGATAAAGATTTTCTCAAATCCTTTTGGTAAGGTCTCGAGATAGTTCAACCTAGTTTAACCTATACCAAGTGGTACAATCCCAGGATAGTTCAACCGAGTTAAACTAGTACCATTACTTATACCAAACGATCAAGGTATGAGTCCCGGGATAGTCCTACCGAGTTCAACTCACTAGAGACAGGTCCCGATATAGTTCCACCGAGATTAACCTTGTGTCCAACGCAAAGAGTTAGTCTATTTCTATTTGCTAAGACTTACCCGACACTAGTGATCACACAGCCTATTGACACCGGATATGTAGCTTGTTTTCTCGGATCGCACACTAGTTTTCATATATATATATATATATATATATATATATATATATATATATATATATAATCAAACAACAAAACAATACATAATACGAGCAAAAAATATAATATACAACTCATATTGCTAATATAATACTCAACCAATATATATATATAGCTATAGTAATTATTATATGCAACACATTAAACGATATGATAATCATTCGATACACAAGTTTCAAATAACGATAACAATTATTATATGCGTTGTGATTTATGATTTATATACATAATATCTAAAAATATAGATATAGCATAATAATACGCGAAAGTAAGGTATAACTACGAATTGCCATCTAATTAATTTCGATATTGAAATGATTGCTGAATTCCATTAATCCAAACACGTTAATTTCAAAGCCCATCGATGCGTCTGTTACAATATAAAACCAAATACGCTTAATTCACAATGTCAACTTAAACATTAAAACCTTAAGTTATAAACTTAGGTCGACCACGCTCAGGCTTAACATATTTCTTTAACCCAACATATCATTAAAACTATCTGAAACTTTCGAACTCAATAACTGTACTTTAAAGTTGATACTTACTTTATGTCTTAAACACGAAATGCTTAAACCCTTGACTTATAATCCTTAGCATTTTATAGTTTAAAAAAACCCATATACCTTATATCCTTTACCTATACAATTCACCATTTCCTTAGGCACACAACCAAGTTTGAATTCGATACTCGTTTAAACTATTTTTGAACAATGGAGAATCACGAATGCAAGGAGCGTTACGAGCTCGAGCAGCAAGGGAAGGTGTGGCCTAACCCTTCTCCCCTTCACAGTGCTCTCCCCTGTTCAGCAAGGGGAGGGACTGCCATGAACAGTCTTGGTGCGTCGCACCAGGACCTATTCAGGTCCTGCTCGCCACCGTGCTGCACCCAACACGGTGCGAGCCTCCTCTGCCCTCTGGTCAGCCTAAAGGAACACACACCAACACACAATACAACCCTCTCAACTTACAATCACATAATTTCAGCTTATACTCCTCTAATCATGGCAATAACATTTGATGTAAGCATTAAAAATATCAACTTTCAATGCACTAACACTAACAGCCCATAATTCTCAAACCCTAACTATAAATTGAGTTTTTTTATCTTAAATTGATGCCTTAGATCAGTAGGTATCGTCTTCCCCGTTCGAACGCCACGAAAATCAAGAGAAACGAATGTCAAATGAAGAACGACAATCCTTAAAAAAATTTGGAAGCTTGAAAAAGATGAGGTTTTCTTTATCAATGGACTTGCTAGAAATTAGTGTTTGACCATCAAATTGGAAAAGAGTTCCTTTTGGTCCTTTGCCGACTCAAATTGTTTCATTTTCTAACTTTTCTTTCGCTCAATTTAGTCCTCTGATCGCTTAATCGTTTGAACTCGATAAATTTTGTATTATTTATAACCAAATAAATAATATTATTCTGATATCTTATTATTTTATTTTTCGATAATTTATTATAATAAATTCTGGCGAAAACGCTCAAATTTCAATCCGAGACATAACGCTCACTTTTTCATGGCAATAACATTCGTTCATTTCTTTGCTTAATAAATATGGTATCCAAATAATCGATACTACCTTTGTAAATAAAATAATAATTCCCATCAATAATCTTTTAATTATATTTTTTGAGAATTAAAATAATATTTTCCAATTCGGGACTTAAACTTAACTTTATTCCATTTTTTCTTACGATTTTTTTAGTCATGTTTCCACTTCTTTTTATTAAATCCTAATATCCAATTTCCTTATTAGGGTTCCCAAAACCGACCTACTCGGGTCTTCTTTTATTTAATTCCTCCGATAATCCTTTAATCTTGTCATCTCAACTATCTAAAAGGAGACACGTTGCCCACTTTTACAACGTCAAACTTACGGGGTATTACACTCTCGTTCCTGTTCTGTGTATCATCATTTTGGGCCAGGTCATCGGCGTTCGGCTTTCCTTAATCCACATTAGTATGTTGGCTCTTTTCGTATTGAGCGTAGTGAATGCCTCAACCTTGTCTCCGTATCTTTCGTATTGAGCGTAGTTGCTGCTTGGATACCTATGGTCATTCCTCCAATGAATGGAGTTTTCGTACGGAGTGTATCTTCCAATGCTCCTATGGCTCATGCCGCAGTCCTTTCGAGAGTGAGATGATTGTCTTTATGAGGTGCTCCCTTTGCTTTCTTCTTTCTTCAGTGCATCGTTGTTCTTTTGTCTCCTGGTGTCCTCCACGTTAATGCACAATTGGGCTACCTCCATGACCTCCTGGTAGGTTTTGGACTTTTTGGAGCTTAACTTGTCTCCTACTCCCATCAGAGTGCATTTCTTAAGGGCTTGCACCACTATATCATTGTTTAGATCTTCAATCTTCACTGCCTCATTATTGAATCTTTCTATGTATGCCCTCAACGTTTCTCCTTCTTCCTTCCGACATTTGTAGAGTTCCTCCGAGCTCTTTCTCGGTTTGGATGTTTGTGAAGAATCTTATTACAAACTCCCGGTTTAGTTGCTTTCATGTTGTGATTGATTTAGCTTTCAGGCTATTGTACCATCGCTGTGTCGTATCGCTGAGCGTGGTTGGGAATGTCTTGTAAAGTATTGCGTCTATGATGTCTATGAGGATCATTTTGTTGTAGAATTTCATGACATGGCTATCAGGGCAGCCGGTTCCATCAAAATTATAAAAGTTTGGTATTTTGAGCCTTTCAGGCCACTTTTCCGACAGCACATTTGCGGCCAAGAGCAAATTCCCACTTTTCAGGCTGCTGGTCTGGACATGTTCTTTTGATTTCTCCTCGGTCGCGTTCTGCATTCCTTCTGCTATGAGCCTATGCACCTTCATCAGGTCCACACCTTCCGTTCCTACTTCCGATAGTCTTATTGGTCGGATCTAGTACTTCATTCTCCCCATCTTCCACTATGAGTACCTCCGGTTCTTTGTCTTCGAGGTTGCCACCATCTTGGGACGTTTTTTCCACCGTCTTCTGTTCGTCCTCCGGTTGCATCTTGGTTCTTACTTGTTGGCGTCTTAGATAGAATGGTTTCTGTTGCCTCCTTAACTACCGTTGCTATGTCTTCCCGGAATTGCCTCATGGCACCATCCATTGCCTGGTCGACTACTTCTTGGAAAATCTGGTCCGGACCTTCTCTTAGAGTTGGGGTTGGACTACCAAACCCCTAGAAGAAGATACCGTATATCCCTACCGCCGTGGGGGCTATGAGCGTTCGTGGACTGTCCTAGGTGATCTCTCATAGCCCGGCTGGTAGTGCAATTTTTTCTTGGACCGTTGGACCTTGAGTGTCTTTTCTGACGTCCGCCATCTCGAGATCCAGTTCGTGAAAAAAATTATTTGGATTTGAGTTCCCACAGACGACGCCAAATGATGGATCTGGATGTCGGATGTACTCCTTTAAACCCTATGAAATGGATAAGACAAAGAGCATCGATTATTGGCGGGTCTCCGAACCCCGTGTCCACTCCAAAGCTCAATCAGTGGCTGTTTATGAAAGAGAATTAATATGTATTTTGTCAGAATATGTATCGTACCTTCGGGTGGATGGGCTCGTGCCTTATTTATTGTTTTTCCAGCGTGTCTGTCTTCTCTTAGGCATTGTGGGATTTCCTATTGGCGCTTTTAATACCTTATTTTATGCTTATTCCATCACTTCCCACGTGATTGCACCATACAATTTTGTTGTAAATGAGATCATATGAAGAAGAACCCATAATGATTCTAGATACGCAAGTTTGTATATTGCAAAAGAAAGAGATTCTAATGGTTACAATTCTTTACCGTAATCATTCGGTTGAGGAGTATGCTTAGAAAACGTAGTTTCACAATGCGTAACTGCTATCCATCTCTATTATCCTGAGGTATAATTGCTATTTGTTTGTTTTGCTTCATAGTTTTTAATGTGAGGACAAATTATCCTTAGAGAGGGAGAATATAATATCCCGTGATTTTTCCGGCTTAGTTTCATCGTGTCTCCAGCTCATATGTCAGATTACAATGTGTAACGGTTAAGGTGTATTATGATTTGAATGTGTTTGAATATACCAATGTATCTCTTATATGTTTGGATGATTCACGTTGTTTGTATTCTAATCGGGTTTGTGTCGTGGCTTTTTGGTGTGAATTTGCTGAATTTTGGTGTTGCCTAGGACTTTCTTCATTGTGTAGCTATTTGAAAATATCAACACTCAATTAAAAAGGGTTTTTATTTTTAAAATACCTCATTTTTTAAAAAATTTGCAAAAAAACACCTTTTTTTATAGATTATTGGTAATTTATTGATAGATAGAGGTAAAAGAGGTATTTTTATAAAAATTTCAAACAATGAGATATACAAGATAATTTTCCAACTAAAAATGATGATGGTAATAATACTATCTAGCCTTCTCACATAATTAAAAGTTTGGGTTTGAGATGGAAAGAAACAAACACACCAAAATACTAAAATGGAAGAGCAAATGTCCTAATCAGCTAAAGAAAACACATAATTTTCAAATAGGTACACAATGAAGGGCGGTTTGGTCGGTCGACTGTGGCCGCCACTTTGAGACCAAAAAGCCAAAAACATTTCCTTAATGTCTAATTACTAATTCAACCTTATTGTTTCAGGTTTAATTTAGAAGAAATAATATAGGTTAATTTAGCCCTTGAATTATAATATACTTCAAAAGAGCCTTTAGCTCTAGATTTTTATGGCTACTTTAGTTTTTATACTTTTAAAATAGGCCAGTTAATCATATACTCCCTTGCAGTAATATAAAATTGTTACAATTTTTTATTGATAAATTTTTTATTTATCTATAAGATAATTGTAACAATGTCTCTAAATGTATAACAAAATAATATTGATTTTTTAAAAATACTTTAAAAATGACACTTGATAAGAAATGATATGTAAAGGGTAGAAGAAAAAGATTAATTTGCTCTCTTAATTTATAGTAAATGGCCACATATTAAAAATTTAACTATTTTGATTATTAATCGATAATTTCAATAAAATAGAATAATATTTATAAAATGATTGAATTACATATATTTTAAAAGTAAAATAACAATTTATTCTTTTAAAGTAATGATATTTTTTATTTTTTAAAATAATATTTATTATTTCTCAGATAATTGAATATGAAATATTAAAATATGTATCGTTGAAAATATATAATTATTATACTTATAACTTAAAATATAATTTATTAACTAAAAATACAGCAAAACTAGATGTACTAAGTAATTTTACTAATTTATAATTTTTTTAAATATGATAAAAAATATAAAATTTTAATTTCAAAATTAAGTGAGTAATTCTTACTCACAATCTAAATTTCAGTAGTTTAGTAATGGGTTAATGGAAAATTAATACACAAATTTTACCTTTATTTTCAATTATAATACGAACTTTGAAACTTGACAATTAGCACACCAGTTTTTATTTTTTTCGGGAAATTGGTATAGCGACCAATCATGCAATAACATGTGGTTGTATATTATAATGTCCACATTAGTATTTTTCTAGTTTGGTATATCAATTTGCCAAAAAATAAAAGTTGGTGTGGTAATTGTTAAGTTTTAAAGTTTGTGTTGTAATTGTAAATCAAGGTAAATATAATAACCTAAAATTTTCAGGTATTACGTATAGTGCCACGAGATATAATCGTGAAGATTAAAATTGAGAATATCAGCTTAAGATGGAATAATAAGAGTTTAGACCGAAGCGGGTCTATCGAAATTATTATTCGATAAATTGGATTTTAGCGGAATTAAAAAGAAAGGAAATAAAATAAAATAAATAAATTGGAAAGCCTGATCTAATAATTTTCACGTCATGGTCCGTGAAATATAATTAAAAATTATACGAAGTTTCGTAAATGTACGAAATCGTTTTAAAAGTAAGCCTAACGATTAATTAAGCATACGAATTAAAAGTACAATTCAGCCCTTTGAGCTAAAATGGAATTTTAAATAATAATAATTTGAAGTAATGATTATTATAATTTGAAATAAATACGAATTGATTGGAAAAAGGATTTTCGAGGTGGCTTGAAAGTTAAGCACGTCGGTTAATCGATTAAGTTAAAGTGTATCTTAACCGAGCTAAAGTGGGCTTTTAGCCACTTGACTATGTCATCAACTTAGTGGCTAAGGGGTTATCATCATCATCATTCATTTCCTATGATAGGAAAACAAACTCCAAAATTTCCTTCATCTTCTCCATATGGCCGATCCACCATCCCTTCCCCTAACTCCATGTATTCTTCCCCAAAATTCAAGATTTTTGATGCAAAATCAACCCTAAATTTGGAGGTAATTGATAACAACCTAAATGGAACAACGAAAAACAACTTGATAATATCCATGTCCTCGAGGTCGACCACAATGATTGTTGATAAGAAACTCGATACCTTTCTCGGACTGCAATAGTCCAACTCGGCCATATGGTAACCATAAGAGAGCCGAATACAATCATCTCTGAAGATCCCAAACTCATACAATATCCTCGGATAACAGCTTCTACATAATACATCCAACGCGCCGAAGACAAACACAAAGATACAGCAGAGAACCATTGGAGACTAACAGACCAATCCTGACAAATAACGACTATGACACTCACGAAGCCGACACAGTAAGCACAAAAGGCACATAGAGAGTACGGACTGACAAGACCTACCTCGTACCACATCCCGAAAAGTCAATATATAAATAAGCTACAAGAATGAAGGCAAAGGGTAATACTCATTTTTCTAAAATCTAAACTATACCTCTTTCACTTTTCTCTTCTTTATCTCACTAGAAACTAACTTAATCATTGGAGAGGTTTGCCGGAATCCCCTTCCGGCATCCTTTTAACAATTGTTCTTTGCCTCTTTACAGGTACTGTCATCTGCCATTCCGCTTCCCAAGACCCGCTGGATGATTCACTAGTTATGATTTGACGCCGTGTGTGGGAAAGAAACGTAAGAAAGCTTCCCCCTTTCTAACTCATAGATCGTTACAACGCTAAAACATGGAAGAGGACAACCCGCTAATAAGAGACCCCGGAATTACGCCCAACACACTCAGTTCAACACGAGAGGAAGTCAGCACCGCTCTGAGGAAAGGAGCTGAGGGGAGCATATTCTGCCCGGTAATGATATCGGGAGGCGAAACTCATTTGGCTACCATGTCCGAAGTCACGAGCCAATACCCTTGGGGAATGCCACCCATGGGATCAAGACCCTCGACTTTGCACAACCCGACAACATTTTTCACTCCTACCCCTCAAATCCCATAAAAAAATTTGGTCCGACCAGGCATCGCTCCCACCAACTTGACATTCACTAACAGCCATATACCGACTTCGGCAACAACCCTCATCACAACAACAACCGCGGAAAACACAAGCCCCACACCGGCTCAAATACAAGAGTTTATTGATTACCACGCTCGCCAAATAGCCTTTCTATAATAAGGTCTAACTCGGCTCCCTATCCCAGTCTCTGCCCATGAAAACACATTACCACCACCCTACATCCCCATGTTACCCCGCACCCTCCGGAATTGTACCAAGGAAATCAGGGAAACCCACCAAATCCAAATCAAACCATCCCAAAAAATAATTTGAGGGACGAACCGAATCAACAAAAAGAAAATCTTGAACAACATGGGATCAAGACACCTGACGAAGGTAAAAGACAACCAAGGAGAGCCAAAGTCGAAGAAAGTGTACACAGCTTCAGCGACGAATCAAGAAGAATGAAAAATCTACAACATGAAAACACAGAGAGGGTGCGAACCGAGATGGAGAAAGTCCGGAGAAAATGGAACACAAAAACGAGCTACTTAAAGATAGGCAACCCGATATCAGCGTAGATCAGGGATGAACCTTTCGCTCTGAACTACAAAATGCCCAACCTGGATCACTACACAGGTAGTAGTGATCCAATGACTCACTTGAATTGTTTCCAGGTCATCATGATGGTCTAAAGTCTATCAGAAGTTGCGGTTTGTAAAATTTTACCCACAAAATTGAAAGGACCAGTAGCCATTTGGTACCAGAGTCTCAAATAGGGATCAATACACAATTTCTACGAGTTTGCCGAAGCCTTCCGAACACACTTCGCGCTTAGCATACAACGGAGAAAGAGATCCAGCAACCTTAAACTCTGCTACCAGAAAACAGGCGAAAGCCTTAAAAGCTTTGTCACAAGATTCAATGAAGAGCCAATTTTGGTAGAAGATCTGAATGATGCACAGCTATTGATGCCATGAAAAACAACACCACCATGATCACGTTTCGAGATAAACTGATCACAAACCCGGTGGAAACATATCCCCAGTTGATGAACCGAGCATGGAATTTCATCAATCTGGATGAAGAAAGAATCAGAAAAGCAGCACACTCAGCTTCTCAAAGTAATACACCCCGACCAAATTACAATCAGAATAACATACAAGATAGATGCAAACCAAGAGAGCAAAGACCCCTAACAGCACCTCGGGCAGAACCACACTGACCAGTCCGAATAGAAGATCGGGCCTTCATTCCCCTCAACACCCCGAGATCACACATTCTCATGTGGATACAAAACAACAACGAGCCGGTCAGATAATCACCGGAGATGCAATATGAAGGCTACAGACAAAAATACTGCCAATTCCATAAAGGACATGACACATCACAGATAAATGTGGGAGCCTCAAAAAAGAAAGTGACAGATTGGTATAAATTGGCCGACTAAAGGACTTCGTAGCCCAAAATAAAAACTTCATCATTGGGAGTGACAACCCAGTTGAGCAGAACAACAAACGAGAAGAAGCACCCCCACCCAAGAGACAAAATGTAGTAGGGGTGATAAACACTATAGCCGGAGGTATGGCTAATCCAGAATATAAACGAGGAAGAAAAAAGAGACAGAAAATGATCATGAGCATAACAACCACCACCGAACTGCAAGAAGTCAGTTTCAACTCTGTAGATGGAGAAGGAATTAAATTTCCACACTAGGACGCCCTGGTTATCTCGAGCCTCATAGAGAAATTCTGGGTCATGAGGCAATTGGTCGACGAAGGAAGCTCGGTAAACCTGATTACCAAGGAGGCTTACCTAGGAATAGGATGCTCTATGATAAACTTGAAAACGGTCAAAACACCTCAAGTCGTGGTGGGAGAAAATCCGATAAGAGTAGAAGGAGTAGCGGAGCTCACAGTCGAGTTGGAAAAAGACAATGGCAACGCAAAATAAGGCTTAAGAGGACTCACCATAAAGTTCAGAACAATGTTTATGGTGGTAGACATGCCATTGGCATACAATGTCATCCTAGGACGCAATCATTTTGTTGAAGAATGTACTTGGGAGACCGAGTCGGATATGCGGAATCGCTATCCTTTTCTTTTTTCGTGAGGTACGATATCTTGATTTTCTGTGATTTTTATGACTTTTACTTATGTTACGTGATGTTCTGGTATTAATTGTTTATCGTATTAAATTCGAGGACGAATTTATAATTAGTTGGGGAGAATGTAATAACCCGTATAATTTTGATAATTTCCGACGAGTTTCCGGTGGTGTTCGATGTAAAATTTAAGGTTTGGTAGCTCGTTTCGTGTTGGTTTGAGGTTGGGTTAATTATTTTTGGACCCAAGAAACCGAACCTAATCCTTCAGCCCAAGGGAATTGGCCTTAAGCCAATTCCCGTTTGATTCAACACAGGTCTTGAACGAGACCTGTGTTGAAAAGCATTGTTCTCGTTCGAGAACTTAGTTCTCGAACGAGAACAAGAGATTTTTTGCTGGTCCCGTACGAGACCAGCTATAGGCAGCGGGGAAGGGCTTTTTGGGCATCGTTTTCTCTATTTTAGAATCACTTAAATACGTAACTTTTAAACCTAATCTATTCTCCACACTACAAGCAAACCCTAGCCACCTTTGACATTCATTTTCGCTAAGAAACGCTGCTGAAATCATCTCTCAAAGTTGCTGATCCGGTAAGCTTCTTTGATTCATTGAATTCAGTTTTAACGTTTGAACGGCATTACGTAATTTTGATCGTTCTCATTCGTTTCTTGATCGAAATCAGAATCGTTTGATCCCAGAGATTGTAGACTCGATTCTCTACGTTCCCCTGTCTCATTTTCGTTGAACGGTACGCTATCAATCTCGTTCCATTCGCCGTACAATTTCCGTTTTAGAAATGCTTTAACTGTTCTTGAGTTATATGTTGCTGCCGATCCTCTTCTTTTCTTTTGTCAATGATTCTTCTATGTAAATGGTTATAAATCGATTGGAATGTTTAGTCGAAAGTAGTTTAAGCTTTCGGATTGAGATTGTTCATCGTTTCCGGTCCATGGTTCGTTAGATGCAAATTTTGTTCTTAATGTTACTTCGATGGTTTATGATTTTGATTCTATTATTGGGCACTAGGGTTGTTGATTAATCAAAAATGATGATATTATAGTTTGAAACCAATGGCTTAAGGTCATGAATTAGCTTCAGTAGCTAAAAGAATGGAGGTTAATGAATTGTTCATGTTGGGCGGGTTTCCTTGGTTTGAAATGTTGATGATGGTTAATTTGCTATTGAACTCACTCTTTTATTTTGTTTAAATCAAATAAATCCTAATGTCAGACTTTAACTAATAACTTGGATTTTGTTTGATTTATAAATTAAATATTTAAAACTATAGTTATTTATAAACTGAGTTAATATAATTACTCGGGTAATTATATTTAATTTCGAATTTCGATTTGGTATAAATTGACTAAATTACAATTTAGCCCCGAAACGTTTTAAACTTATTTAAATTAAGTTTTTGATTAGTAACGTTATATTTTGTTTTAATTATAAACAAAAGTAATTAATTTGATTTCAAATATCAAATTGGCTAAAGTACAGTTTAGTCTCTAATTGGCTAAAGTACAGTTTAGCCCCTAAATTTTTATAAACTTAAAATGGTTAGATTTTTGGGTTGTAACTTGGGTTACTTGCAATTGGAGTTATTGAGTTCTGCTTTTAAAATGGATTATTATTTTATCAAATTATTTTATAAATATAAACTCGGGTTTATATTTGATAAGCGTTTTGAGCCGGTTAGACTTAGGTCACCCGACAAGTGAGATTAGCTTGGTAGTTATTGGTAACTCGGCTAATCCACTATTTGAAAATTTATTATTATTTAAAGATTATTAAATAATATTTGTAAATTGGATTTTAAGCGAGAACTCAATAGACTTGTATTAATTGGGCGTATTTACCTACTGGGTATTTTTGTGCTAATTTGGTTTGTTTTATTCCGACGTGTTATCTGTGCTAGTCCTATGTGGTGTCTAGTACTCTCTAGAGTTAGGGTCTGTTTTTAATAATTATTTTATTTGTCTAGACCCGTCTATTGTTCGTGCTCTAGAGGCGAACCAGGATTAGTTGCTTGCCGGTTATCACGTGGATTAGCAAGCAGTGAGTTTGTACTTACTATTTACCGCTTTATTAAGTAAATTGTTATTTTAATAATAAATATATATACTGTACGTATATTTCGAACTGTTTTTATATTATGGCTTCTAGTTGGAACATGCTACCTAATGGGCATCATTAGGACTGCGTGCGCACTGGTAATGATCTGGGTAAGGTAATTATGGAAATGTGGTAACTCGGTGTGAGCGTAGCTCTCGGGACCAAATAGAGTAACTCGGTGTAGCACAGCTCTCGGGACTCTGGATATGGTATAAGTGTGGTCAGTGGTAACTCGGTGTAGCTCAGCTCTCGGGACCAGACCTATTGGATTATGTTTATATTTAGAATTGTGGATTAGGGTTCCAACTATTATTCGTAATATCGTTATTAAATGTTTTAAACGGTATTAAAGGTTTTCCACTTAATAAATGTAGATAGTGGTATAAACTCATCTCGGTATATCTGACCCCGTTGTTTTCCCAATTTTTCCCAGGGTTATGATCTGAGAGAGTCTGGTGATCTCCGCATTTACTTTTTCTCAGAGGTTCCATTTATTTTTGATAAACTGTAAAACTGTTTTATTCTTAGACCGCAGTAGTACTAGACGTCTTTATTTTATTCTAGATATTGTTAGATTGGTCTGACTGATTATTTATTGCTCTGGCATGTTAAACGATTATTCCGGATTATTTATGTTAAGCCGATTTGATATTATTATTGGAAAGCATGTTATTTTAATTGTTGAATATTATAACTGCTAGATTTAGGTTGCAGTCTCGGTTGCCCCCGAGCATTGGTTTTCTGCAGGTTTACGTGTTTATATGTTAAATGAAAGGCTAGCTACGGGTTTTGGTACTACATTACCCATACCCTAGCGCCGATCGCGATTCATGAAAATGGGTCGTGATAGTAGTCACATGTATTTGGCACTTATCCATGAAGATACCCACGACCGAAGGAGTGGTGATCATAAAAGGAAGATAAGACATAGCTAAGATATGCTACATGGTGTCCATGGAAAACGTCTCGGAAACACTAGCAATCAGAACAATAGAAATACCCAGTTCTGATGAAGAAAAGTTAGAACCCCACGACAAGCTAGAAAAAGTAGAACTAGGAGGAACAAACCCGAGAGCGGTCATGATCAGAGCCGATTTATCGACTACAGCAATTAGTGTTATAACCAACATGCTAATCAGAAACGAAGTCGAATTCGTCAACACTCTAGGCAAAATATAAGGGGTTGACCCGAGCATTCTCACACACAAACTCAATGTCGATCCAAGTCATAAACCAGTAAAACAAAAGAAGAGAGCTTTTGCAGTGGATAGGGAAATAGCAATACAAAATGAAATGGACAAACTCCTAGCAACCGGCTTCATTAGACGAGTATACTATCCAGAATGGTTGTCAAACGTAGTTCTCATCAGAAAACCAAATGGAAAATGGAGATTGTCCATTGATTTCACTGATCTAAATCGAACATTGCCCAAAACACAGCTATCCTCTACCAAACATTGATCAGCTAGTAGACTCTACTAGCGGATATGAAGTCTACTCCTTCATCGATGCAGCACAAGGCTACCACCAAATTCTTATGCATAAAGAGGATGAAGAAAAAATAAGTTTCGTCACCGAAGGAGGAACATACTGCTACAAACAAATGCCCTTCGGGCTGAAGAATGCTGGAGCAACCTATCAAAGACTGATGAACTTTGTCTCCAAAGATCAAATTGGACGAAACATGGAAGTATACGTGGATGATATCATAGTCAAGTTAAAGAAGGTGGAGGATCACGTAAAAGACCTAGAAGAAGTATTTGAAAAACTGAAGAAGTACAAACTTATGCTCAATTCAGATAAATGTGCCTTCGGTGTGCCAGCTGGAAAAAATCTTGGGCTACCTCATCTCTCTGAAAGGAATTGAGGCAAACCCGGAAAAGATCCAAGCTATCCTCGACATGAAAGTACCTGGTCCTCATCGTGGTCAGACTCGTCTATATTTGCAAGTCGCGGAGGACGAGTCCCACCGGCAAGCAGTCTTCGCATATCTACAAAAATGAATAATAATAGTTAAAAGCTTTTAAAACTCATGAACATAATTTAGAAACAAAACCATATTGATGACAAAACCTTCGTGTTATGCAAAACCTAGTTAATACGTTTACCTAGTCAGTACTATTAATCATCATCATCTTCTTATTCATTTGACGATATCACTTCTTCATCCTCGATATCTGCTTCATCTAATGACAGCACTTCTGCTTCCCCTTATGGGTCAACCAAAATTATTGGTTCCTCATCTGTTATAATGTTTAGAGGGGGTTCTGCAATGTCGTCTTGCAATGCCGGAGTAATATCCTCAAACATGTCAATCTCCAATTTTGACTTCATCCTACAAACTGACCACCAATTTTTCCTATTTTGTCTTTTGCTTGGGTAGCTTCCGTAATTTACTTGGCCGGATTGCCCTGCTAAAATGAATGGTTCCTATTTTTTGTACTTCCTTGTATGATTTACATCCATAATGTTATATCAAGAATGCATTGTCATACCGGCACCTATGTTGGATCAAACCAGTCACATTTAAATAAAACAGTCATTTTAATTGGCAAAGACGGGTACTCCAACTCAATAACGTCTGTCAAAATGCCGCAAAAGTCACTTTCCTCTTGACCATAAAGTGATCCTTTGACACATACTCCACTATTCATGGTGTCTTAATTCTCCCCGGACACCTGAGTCCAAAATTTAAACCCGTTAACAGCATATCCGGTGAAATTCTTCACGTATCTAAGCGTTCCTTGGGCGAGACTCGAAATATACAGATTAGTTACCCTATTTGATGGATATTGCGCCTGTACTACATGAAAGGTATACGGTTTAACATTCGAAAGATAAGACAATATTACAAAGTATTTGTAATACTTACATATCGTTGAAACCATTGAGGAAATTCCCTCTTCAGCTTTACGATTATTTCCCCTTGGGAGATACCGGGATTGATTTCGTTCAACTCATCTACAAACAGACTTTTAAGAAAAACACAACATGTCTTACTCTTTGTAAATAATTAATGTACTGGGATCAAAAGTTTGATCAATATTACAAAAAGAAGAATATGTCTTACTCTTTGTAATGCTCGATTTCGGGACAATTTAGAAGAAGGTAACTCTATATGGTAGTGTATTCGGCGTGATCCAAAGTCCTTTTCGTAAAAGCACCAAAATGGTCGCCCATTTTGTTTGAAGATTGATAGTCGGTCTACATCATCATCTGCGTCGTCATCACGAGTTTTGTTTTTTCCCATCCAATCATGAAACATCGGCTCAACATACTTAGAATAAAATAACGCAAATTTGGTTATTTCTTCATACAAGTATCTGGTTGCAATGCTTCCTTCCACCTTAGCTTTGTTGATTACCATCTTTTTCAGTGTTCTCAAATATATGTTTAACCAAACAAATTACTTAAGAATTTATGAAATTTAATATTTCAAATGGGTACATCCAGTGATACTGTACTAGACCTGCTTTGTATGGAAGGTGCACAGTAAGATGTTCCACTGAGTCAAAAAATCTGGGCGGGAAGATACGTTCCAACTTGCATAGTATCTTCGCAATATCCTACTCCATTTCAATTAAATTAGCCTCGTTGACCGATGTGCAAGTTAGTTGTTTAAAGAATATACACAACTCTGTGATAGGCTCTCACACCTCTTTTCAAATAAGCTCCCGAAAAGCAACGGGTAACAGATGATGCATGTAAACATGGCATTCGTGGGTTTTCTGCCGATCATTTTTTGGTTTTTCTGATCGACACACCTTCCTAAATTTGAGACTTCCCCATCAGGGAACTTCAACTCTCTAACCCATTCCAGTAGAATTTTCTTCGAACCTATATCCAAAGCATATGATGCCTTCGAATATTTACCAATTGCTTCATTCAATGCTAGCTCGGTCGTTCATGAAAATCATTCAACTTTTCCCGGATTTTGCAGGGTCTTTGATTTTCACAGGGACATTGAGCATTGTGTTGAAAATGTTGTCAAACACATTTTTCTCAATATGCATGACATCAAGATTATGGCGAAACAAGTTCGTCGCCTAATATGGCAAGTCCCAGAAGATGCTTTGCTTGTGCCACCAGTGACTCTTTGATTTAAGCTCATACGTTATGGTCAGAGAATAAGCGTATGAAGAAGAGTTTCTAGGAACTTTCCAAATAATTGCCTCAGACCCATGCTCATATGACTTTTTAAAACCCAACCGATCAATCTCAGCTACTATGTTTTTCCTATTTTGACCCTCCGGAAGCTAGTTTTTTCCTTTTTGCGCTTTCGGAAATCTCGAGTGTTATTTCGAAAGCTATGTTGAACATGTAGAACTTTCTATGGCAATCAAACCACGACTGTTTCCGACTCATTGGTAGCGTGAACGCATATTTTTTCCATACAGCGTGGACATGCCTTTTGTCCCGATGTGCTCCAGCCAAACAACATCGAATAAGCCGGAAGATCATTTATCTTCCATACAAGTGCCGCTTTCAATTGGAAATTGTGTCGCTTATAGATGTCGTATGTACGGATTCTAAATTCCCACAAATGGTTCAGTTCTGCTATCAACGGCTGTAGGAAAATATCCAGATGCATTTTCGGACTTTGGGTCCTAGGGACAAGCACTGCTAGAAACATAAATTCATCCTTCATGGCCATGCCCAGAGCCAGGTTGTACGGCGTCACAATCACCGCCCAGGACGAGTATTGTTTCCAAAGGAACCAAACGGTTGGAATCCATCGGTACACAACCCTAGTGTAATATTTTTGACCTCGACTGCAAAGTTTTCATGTAAATTATTAAAGTGTTTCCATGCTAGCGAGTAAGACGGATAGCACATCATACCGTTCTCCATCTCGTGTTCGGCGTGCCACCTCATATGTTTAGCTATAGCCTTTGAGGCGTACAGCCTCTGGAGCCTCGGAGTTATGGGAAAATAATGCATTTTTTTAAGGCACGTTTGTCACGACCCAAATTATTGAGCCGCGACCGGCGCTAGGAAATGGGAGTGGTAGCTCCAAAACCCGTAGCAAGTCTAAAATTACTATAAATATTTTGCAAATAAAATATATTATTATGTATAAATCGTTTCCAGAAAACTCATTTAAATAATGGAATTATAAATATCAAAATCTCACATTCCTTTTCTGGAAACTGATACAAAACGATTCGTAGAAACCAGGGTCTTACAAAGCGATATCCCATATCTAACACTGCCCTGTTTCCAGTCATAAGTATGACCAATTCCATTCATGGCAATTTGTATAGAAATCAAACGGGTAAAAACGCATCATTATAAATAAATATAATTTGTAAATCATATCAGAGTTTACATCTAAAATACCGTTTGAAATCAAAACTCTATTCATATACTGACACCTACGGACTACTGCAGCTCTAGGGACTTATACTTTGTGCAAGTCAAAAGACTTCCAACACAATCCGTCTGATCCGACTTCGATCATCTGAAAGACAACAGTGAGGGGTCAGTATTTGGGAAAATACTGAGTGAGTTTGCATATTACTAACGTTATTATAAAAAAACATAACATCGCATGCTCAAAACATATGAAAATAATATAATGTTCTCAAGCGATAGATCCGATCGAAACCCTGAACTTGAACTCCTAACCTTTTGTACTCATATCATTTCCATATCAAATCATTTCATATCCAATGGTCCGGCCCCGGGATAACTCAACCAAGTTAGCCGCGACCACCTCTTAATCCTAAGTTGTGGGCCCCGGGATAGCTCAATCGAGTTCAACCCACTAGATACGGGTCTCGGGATACCTCAACCGAGTTCAACCTCGTATCTATATTCATGTTCCAACTTACATATTTATTACATATTACATATAGTTTTCATATTATCGACAACAGTCTAGACACGCTAGACTGACTCCAATACTGGTGATCACACAGCCTATTGACACCCAATAGGTAGTTGGTTCCTTCGGATCATACACCTAATTCATATATCCAAAATAATCAATAATTCCTACGTTTTGTCGGTCGAATAGGCTTGAATTAGCGAGCGAACCGTACCCACCAACATTTAATAATATAAATGCGATGTATTTGATACTAATATTCATAATATATGAAAATAGCTTTTATAAATACTACGCGAAAGTAAAATGCAACTCACTGTGACCGTTATCCAAAAAAATGCAATATCAATAACGCAAGTTCCATGTGCTGCTCGATCCTTTAGCTATCCCAGCTCGTCGGTCTGGTAGCTCGTCGATACATCAGTTACCTATTCAAATCACATGTACGTTTAATCTATAAACGTCGTCTGAATACTAAAACCCAAATCGTAACTTAAGTTGATATCATCTCGTTCTTTAATACAATGCTTAACTTCGATGAACTCTTAATCGTATTTCGATTCTTATCTTAATTATGTCATTAGGTACCAATCTTCAATTGCGTCCTACTCCTTTACAAAACCCTAATCGTAAACGATATGTTTTACGTCCAAAAATCACGTTTTTGGAGTCCGAAAGTCACTATCGGGTCAGGGTACTTCATGTCGAGCCTCGGGATATGGTTTCTCACATTGTGAGGACCCTTCCTCACGTCGTGGGGATCATTCCTCACGTCGTGAGGAAATCTAAACGGACCAACAGTCCGTCTTGACGTGATTCCAACCTCTAAAAGACCCTTAAATCCATTCTGTCATGCTCGCATATCATCTTAACACAAAACCTATATCAAAAATCATCAACAACGTCAAAACAACATGATTACGATTAGTTCGACACATTGATTACCTTGATTTCTAGGGCTTAGGAGATACAGAATCTTTTCCTCTTTCCAACGCAACAAGAATCGATCAATTCCGAGTCCGAAAGAAGAAGTTATGCCGATTGCAAGTTTGATTGCGTCGCGGGACTATGTCTCATGTCGTGAGACACCTCCCTACAGCTCTAAATCACATCTTGACTTGCTTCCGACATTCCAAACTCATCCCAACATACTTCTACATCATTACACCACAAAATTCAACTCAATAATCACCAAAAACGTCAAAAACGACGTAGTTACGATTGATTCGATTCAATCAAACTGTAACAGCCCTTAAACCTTCAATTTCAGGAAGCAAATAGCAATATTACCTTGATTTGAAGCATGAAGTTTATAGAGAATTGAATCCTTGTTCCAACTGCTCAAGAATCGCTCGATTCCGTCGAGAAACGAAGAAACTGTAGCGATCGTAAGTTTCTCGCTCCAAACCCTTCGTCACTATGTTTCTTTCTCTTCTGGTCTTCATTTCTTCTTCTTCTTATTCTTATATATGTTGGTTAAATGTTCTCCTTAGTCCCTTGATTTCTTTACTAATACAACTCATCTTTTATACTTTTCTTTTAACAAATGATTAATTAAATGCTTTCAATTCCCATACTTACGTATTATTTATACCCAATAAATAATACGATTTTTACAATAATCTTTTATTACACTTTACATATTAGACTTTTCAAAACCGACCTACTCGGGTCTTGTCTTAATGTATTATTTCGATAGTCTTTATCCTGATAGATTTTTTTAATTTATCCTCGGCTAAAATACTTATATTTCGATTCGAGACATAAATTTTACTTTTTCTAATTTCTCGTTCATTTCTTTTAATGTCCCCACTTCTTACTTAATCCAATGCCGATAGTCAAATTTTCTTATGCCGATCCTTAAATATGGACGTCCTACTCGATATTATCCTTTTATTAAATATCTAAAATTTTATATTTGTGCGACTCCGGTCTCTCTCTATCGGACACGTTGCATTATCTGGTAACTGAATTTACGGGGTATTACAACGTTAGCTTTTCTTCTCTTGGACTTAGTTCCTGATGTAACTGGTTTCCGCCTATTTTGTTCGCAAACTTTACACTTTATTAACCCCGCGTCCTCTTCCCAATATATCAAACAATTTTGTTTGCAGCAATCAATGACCTCGACCGGTAGCCCCAGACATCCGACCAAATTTTTTATCTGATACAAATTGCTTGCCATCCTGTTCTCATCGGGAAGTAATTCTTTTATAAACTCGTCCATCTCATTCATAACAGATTCAGAAGCTTGAAATTGGCACTTGAATTTCAACATTTTAATAATTGCAGACAAGGGCGATTGTTTAGAGTTACCGGAATGTATTAGTTGTTCGGCCACACGCATCATATCAAAAAACTTCTTCGTTTAAGCATTCGAGGCTTCTTCTTCCGTGAACACTACTTTCTAGGTAACACAGTAGTGAATCCAGACCCACAACATCAGTAACCATTCTCAGATCGCATTAAAACCATCCGCCTCATATCTATCCTCAAACATGTTATCAGTTTGCATCACATTATCGAACACCTCCACTCTATTCTCCTTACCATGGTAAGTCCACAACTTATAATCGAAGAAACCCTTTTTGGTAGAGATGAAGCGTCACGTCCACCAGACTTCAAAAAGTCGTGTTTTGACTTTGGTTTGAGGGCATGGGAATTTTATTTCAGTCCCACTCATGCACTCCGGATGTTGCGTAGCAAATGCCACAAACTCTTGAATGTCCATACTCTACTCGGGATTTAATATGCCACCCACAAGTCTCGCACCATACCTCCAATCGCGGTCTGAATTCGTTACTGTAGCATGGACAATTTATGTTGTTTTAATGGTGGATGATCGTAAAGTCAATATAATTGACTGCTCAAAGGGTGAGGCTATATCCCATTCACAAAACTAGCGCCCTGTAATTTGATCACGATATATGCATACTTACGGAGAAAAATATTCAGCAGCCTTCCGGCGTAATTCTCCGGGAGCATTATATAATATAAGCACTGAGTAACGCAAATTATACATTAACTGAGGAAATTGCGTTACACGACATATATTAAACAACCACTAAGAGAACAAACGCCAAAAAACTACCAAATATTTTTTTATCGTTACGTATGGATATATGGTTTCAGTGATCGAACTACGTAGACATCAGTTTTGCAAACTGTAGACTCGTACAATCCCGTTTCGATCAATGCTCGAAGACATGGGATGGGAATTCTAAGGCTAGGTAGGAATAAAATCAGTATTTAGTTTTTTAAATAAATTAAGTTATTTATCTAACTAATATAACTAATGAAATAAAAAATGATAAACGACAACACCTACTTGTTGAAGGCAAAACCGCAAGAGATGAGAATGACGGGGATAGAAGGGCGCAAACAAACCACACCAACTATCAACAAACGGCTACAGGACCAAAACCTACAACTATAGGTAGAAATGAATTTTTACTAATTATCTACCTTTAATAATCAAATAGTTACTATATTTCTTACGAAAATCTGCAGTATTTCCTCTAAAAATCATCATCACCTGTTTTTCAGAGAAAGCCTGCAAGCAAACAATATTTTTTCAAAAATATCCAACACACCAATTATATATCCAACATATATTACCTCGATAATTTAAATCAACGTTAATCAAAATCTATTTAACAATTAAATAACTAAACTAAATTTGCAAATTTTGCTAAGTTGCCTAAAATTTAACCTAGTATAACAATTATAATCTATTTGAACATATTAACCTAATTTAACCCAAATATTCCAATTTAACAAATAACCCACAATTAACAATTACATAACCTAATTTATAATTAAATAATCTAATAAAATAATTTAAAAATAACTTAAATTACAATTTAATAACTTAATTATAATAACCTAACCTAATAAATAATCTAAATTAACCAACTAATTTAATCTAAATATAACAAATTAGTTAATATAATTTAAATTACTTAAATTAACTAATTTAATTAACAATTAAAACAATTATAATGTATTTATTTAAATATTAAAAAAATCAGTTTAATTATTAATTTTGTTTAATAAAAAGAACTTATTATAATGTAATTAACCTATTTAATCTAAATATTAATTAATTACTCAAATAATTAAAATAAATAAAATAAATTTAATTAATTAATTAATTAATTTAAATTCAGTAAATTAATTAAATTATAACTTACTAGTGGAGGCGGAACCGGAGGTGGAAGACAACAGCGAGGTGAACGAACAGTAGTGAATGGAAACTAAATTTAAAAAAAAAACCTTTAAATTACAATTACACTAATTACTGATAATTAAAAAATCAAAAATACCTTTAACCGGCGGTGAGAGAAGGAAGGTTGTGGCGGTGAACGGTGAGCGGCAAATAGTGGAAAAAGGGGAGTGGCGGAGAAGCAGAGGAGCACGCTGACCGTCGGTGGCTGTGAAAAACAAAAGAGGAGGCTGACCGGCGATGGAAAAAGGGGAACGGCGGCAGAATCATTGAGCGGCGGCACAAAAAGGGGAACGGGAGAAAACTGCTCCTTAGAAATTTTTTAGGTTAAAAAAAAATGGGGAAGAAGAAAGAATCAGCGCTAATTTAGATTAAAAGATTACAAACAGATTCATGAATTCGTCGGTAACCTTAAATGCAAAATGCAATGTTTTTCTTTAACCAAATTACTAACAGATTCATGAATCCGTTGGTAAAATTGGCTACAGATTTGTCCAATCTGTCGCTGTCACGACCCGATTTCCACATGAAACTCAAGCTGAGATCGACGCTAGAGAATGGGAGTGGTTGCTTTGAAATCCGTAGCAGACCTAAAACGATTTACAAATTTTTCGCAAATCAAGACCATATATCACATATGATCTGTTTTCAGAAAATAGTGTTAAAAGTTTTTCTCGTTTACCGAAAACACATTTCTAAAAACGGTTTCCTTAAAACCCGAATTATATTTCAAGAAACTAGAGTGTAAACAACGCACCTACTCTAATTCTAATACGACCCTAAAATGCTAAAAACATAAAACAGTGTATTTCTCAAATGACTGGTCATAGGATTTTAGATAAACTCGCAGCTTTTCAAACATATATTATATACAGTAGTTCAATCAGAGTTTATTAAAATAAATTAAATTGCTGTAAACAAAAAGACAGACTTTCCAGTATCCAACTACTTGCAGCTTTACAGATACACACGAGGACTTCCAGAATTATTGTGGAAGCTTGACCTCATAGCTCGATAACCTGAAAGGAAAAACAGTGGGGGTTTAGAAATATAAATATTTCTGAGTGAGTTCACTTTACTAATGCATATTAAATAAAATAAGATCGTATATATCAAAATCATTACAATAGCCAAATATTCAATCCGATCAAAACCCTAATCCAAAGTACACACTCTATATTCCTACCAGACCGTATCAAATCATATCAAATCAAATCAAATTTAATCCAACTGGCATGGTGCCGAGAAAATCTTCCGAGTTACTGATACCATTTCTAATATCCAAATTGTAGTCCCGAGAATCCCTACCGAGTTACTCACCAGATACAGGTCCTGAGAATTTCGCTTCCATCGAGATCACAGTCCCGAGAGCTTCTACCGAGTTACCTTGAATCTGACAAAGGATGCTCTTCTGACAATTTACAAACACCTCTAATAAGACAGACACATAAGACTTACATCAACACCGGTGATCACACAGTCCTATTGACACCCAATAGGTAGTACGTTTCTTCGGATCTATACTGGTTTTCATACTGTTATACGAAATCACAGTGTCATAATAAAAATATATAATATCATATAATATGCGATGCATTTATTATAATATGATATAATAAAAACTTTTAATATTAATACGCAAAACTAACTGTGAACTCACGGAACCGATATCCTCAAAGCGTATGCTCCTGATAGTCCGTTAGTCAACCACCCTATAGTGTTCTGACTCGGCAGACCTAATTAAGATTCAAACATCAAAACATATTCGAGTATTGAATCCCTAACTTTAATCGAATCGTATTTCAATATTGGTTCGCGTTTCGTTGAAATCAGCTAATCATCGATGTTTCCGTAGGAATCGTCGATTATCAAAATTGACGATTACCACGACCTCGACGTAACATGTCAAAACATTAATATCCTAATTGTAATCTAAAATTATTTTGACATTATTCCAAATCGATCATAGTCATAAATTAACTATATATTTTTTAATTAACTTGTACAAACTAAAATCATTTAATTATTTAAATATTAAGAATAACTAAAAATAAAGTTAAAGGATGAAAATTTCCTTTGTTTTCTAAACTTGGAGAATCTGAGATTACTCTTTATTTGGCAAATGGGATGGCCTATTTATAGGCCATTCGCACCGCCCACCGATTACTAATATTTTTTTCCTTTTTAATTTTCGTACTCCCGGCCATCAAAATCTTGACAACCCCTACCATTAAAAATTACGGGGTGTTACAGTCGCCAAAATATATATTGAAACACAACATTTTTATGTACATCTAAGTTAGCGACGGATTTGACAAATCAGTCGCCAATTTTGAACGAAAAAAGGGCGGGAAGGCTCGCACCATCAGAATTTCCAATATTTAGCGACAGATTCATAAATTCATGGATAATTTTGTATTTTAGCGACAGCTACATCTGTCGCTAAAATCCATATGTAAATAGTGAATTTTATCTGTCGCTAAAATCCATCTGTAAATAGTGAATTTCCAGCAGTGGTTTTTTAAACAATTTTATCATTTTATTTTTATTGTAGAAAAAGACAAAAAAAATTACATATATTTTTATAAGTTAATATTCTCCATAACATGCTATTCAATATATATATATTGTTATAAAATAAAAAGTTAGAAAAAGAAAGATATGATAGTTATAAAATAGAATAGAAATTTTATACAGCTTATTAATTTTTTAAAAGAAATTTAAACAATATTGTAAAATATTACTCAAAAACTAACCTAAAAGAACAAAATAATTTTAAAAATATCAAATTTAAATACCTAGGATTGTCAACCCAACCGCCGCCGACCATGTAATACCCCGTATTAGTTAAAGTGTTAATTTTTGCGCGTGTCTAATTTTTATAAATTAGGACCTCAAAAATAGTTATTAAATTCACGAGGTGAATTTATAAATATAGAAATGTGATTTAGAATGTGTTTGGCCATAAGTTTGACTTTTAGCAATTTTACGTGGTAAATGTGAATTTTGCGATTTTACGCTAAAAACCGTCAAAATAATTATTTTAATTATTTTTAAAAGGCCCAAAAATATTTTATTCAGCCCATATATTTATGATTTAATGTTTTGAAGTACTTGAGAAATTGTAGTCCGTTTTTCCCTAAAGATTGAATTATTTACGAAAAATGGCCTAGTGGCAAACTTGTAAATAAATGAAACATGTGTCACGACCCATTTTCATGAATCGCGACCGGCGCTAGGGTAAGGATATGGTTGTACCAAAATCCGTAGATAGCCTTGCGGATAACCATCAAATACATAAACCTGCACGAAAACCAATGCTCGGGGGCAACCGAGACTTCAGCCTAATTCTAGCAGTTTATAATATTCAACATTTCTTGAAAGTGCTCAGTCAACTCTGAGTCTTAAACATGGTATAAATACATATTAACCCAAGTTAATATAAAAATGCTAAAACAATGTATATAGATCAATTGAACTAAATCTGATAACAATTATAGACAAGTAAGACTTCTAATTACTACTGCGGTCTAAGAATAAAATCAGTTTACTAACTTTATTAAAATATAAAGTAAAACCTCCGAGGAAATAAAGAATCGGAGAGCAGCTGACTCGCTCAAATCATAACCCTGAAAAAATTGGGAAAACAACGGGGTCAGATTACTGAGATGAGTTCATACCACTATTTACATTTATCAAGTGGAAAACCTTTAAAACCCCTTTTAAAACATTTAATATAAACATTACGTATAATAGTTGGAACCCTAATCCACAATACTAAATATAACCATAATCCGATAGGCCTGGTCCCGAGAGCTGAGTTACACCGAGTTACCACCGACCATTCTTAATCCATAACCAGAGTCCCGAGAGCTGAGCTACACCGAGTTACTCTACTGGTCCCGAGAGTTATGCTCACACCGAGTTACCACCACATATCACATACCTTTTCTAGATCAATACCGGTGCGCACGCAGTCCTAATGATGCCCATTTGGTAGCATGTTTAAACTAATAGCCATAATGGAAAAACAGTTCGAAATATATGTACAATATATATTTATATATCAAAATATCAATTTACTTAATAAACCGGTAAATAGTAAATACAAACTCACTGCTTGATAATCCACGTGATAACCTGGCAAGCAACTAATCCTGATTCGTCTCCGAAGCACGAACAGTCGACGAGTCTAGACAATATAAATCAGAATTAAAACATGTCCTAACTCTAAAGAGTACTAGACAACACATATGACTAGCACAAACATCAACGAGTCAAGACAAAACAAACACACTTACTTAAACCATAGCCAAAGCATAAACCAAAGTATAGTAATCATACATGCTGAACATAACCGAAGTCATACGATATTTAAGTCAAATTGAGTTCCCACTTTGAAAACATAATCCGGAAATCATTTCAATAACTTAGTTAAAATCATAAAACTAAGTTTAAACCAAAGTGATGAGCTAGCCGAGTTATCACAACTGCCAAGCCTATACTCACAAATTGGGCGATCCAAGTCTAACCCAAACCAAACATCCAACCAAAGTAAAACAATTTGTTTAAAGTCCGGAATCATTTAAATATACCAAAGTCTCAATTTAGAAAACAAGGGAACTCAAATTAAACATTAAAATCCAAGTATATCATCATGATTATAAAGTGTTCGATCAAAAGTCCCCAAAAGATAAACACAACCAAATAAGCCAAAAACCAATATACAATAGCCCTAGCATGCTTAATAATCATATTTTATATAACACATGCCATAGCAAAACATTTGGAATTAATTAACATATTTTTTTACAAAATCAAGCCAATTAAGCATTCATGGCACTTAGCCCAAAACGAGACCAAACATGAATCGCCAAACTAAACACCTTAGATCAGTTCATATACATTCCATAATCAATAATATGAAAGTAATTCAGATCTTAAGTCATTACAAAGCATCGAATCCGAAATCAAAGCATTTTAGCGTAAAATTAGCTCGTTTGCAAACTAAGCTAACACGTAGCAAAATATTTATGATTCAAACTCTCAAACTCATTTAGATCAGTAGTATATCATACATAATTTCAAAATACCAAACCAACTCGGATCTAAAGTCATGCCAACATCCCTTAAACAATCGATAACGAAATTTCGCTAGAAATTGCCTAAACATGCTAAACAAGCCAAATCATGCATTCGACAATCCAAATCATATAGTCACTGATCCTAAATCATATAAACATCATTTAAATCATCTTAGAGCAGTAGGTGTATCAATTTAAAACATTTAATTGATTACAACACTTGAAAACCATAAATTCATCATTTAACGCAATTTCGGCTAAAACATGCGAGAACATGCCAAAGGTGTGATACAACCATATAGATCAGATCTTAAACATTAAATCCATCAATCATATCATCCATATCAGTAACCTAAGCATAGCATCTCATTTTCATGAATTTAAAACACCAAATCGATTAAAATATAAAACTTGCTAGAAAAATCTTAACATTGATGAATCATGCCAAACGCTTTCCAAAACATGTAATATCAGATTATACATGAAAAACATAATCATAGTATACATACAACTCACTATCATAAGCATGACATAATAATAACAATGATTCAGTCCATATAAAACTCTAGATATGCAATCCTAGGCAAAATAACCCAAAAACGAAATCATGAATCATAAGGATGAGAAACCATTATCTAATAATGAAGAACAACATGTTAATTAAGATATAAATAGAAGGTATGAAGGGCTGGACCGAAATGAAAAGGTTCCACAAGTCTCCAACGAAGAACAAAATTGATGAAATCGCGTAGATCTTGTAACAAGGATGTAAAATCGCATACTTAGCATAATGAATCGCATCCGGAATTGTTAGAACGAAGGAAATATGTATTTTATATAAAATAATTCGTTTTAGGGTTTGTGGGAAGGGAAAAGGGGCTGCTCACATGAATTAGGGGTCTACTTATAGACTCCTACGGGCTTTACTTGAGCTTTGTCTAAAGTCTTACGATTTAATAGTTATTTTTAGAGTTAGAAACCTCCAAATAACAATCCAACCGACAAGATTTTAGTAAATCCTCTTAGGAACAACATGTCCAAAGATGAGCCTGATCCGACCGTTCAATTATGAGATATCAACGTTTTACTAACACATGGCAGTTTTGGAAAATATGTAAATGTTGTTTTGATTAATACCCAAAAATAAATTGAATGAACATCGAACACATAAGGGCTCATGGGATACATATGAGACATTCAAAAAGACACTATCAAGGTATCATAAGTGTTACTTTTAACGTATAACAATCCAGAATCAAGTCGGAAACAGAACAAGAACATGCTGAAATACAAAAGAACAAAGAATTCAAGAAAATAAATAATTTCTAACGGATAACCGAACTGACAAATCAAGTTTGAAAACATAGGGTATTACAACATGAAAAAAATATCTAGATATTTTGATGAGTCTTCTTCTTCCCCAAGCAACTCATTCTCTTATTCATTCTAGTGTAGGTGCCAAATTCTCTCAAAAACAAAAACACAACTTTATTTTCTTTTAAAATTTCACAAAAATTCCTTAACAAAAAACGTAGCAAATTTCCCGTAGATCGTTAATCTACCTTTGCATGTTGGATCAAGGTGAATTTTAAAGCTCAAATCTTTAATTTTATTTTTTGCTTTATTGAGCTTAAATTATATACTTAGGATTGCAAAAAATTATTGTTTGATGGTTGATTGGTTGGTTTTAATTGTTGTTTATGTGGGTTTCGGTTTTAAATTAATTTTTATGTGAAATTAAATTATTATTTTTATATTTCTGGGCTGATCTAATTGATGAGATTAAAATATGTTCTAAAGTGTGATTTTCATGGATTAAAAATGTTAAACATTTCGGGTATTGATTTAATGATATAAGTTTCGATTTTTAATAGTTTTAAAACTTAAAAATTGCTAAAATATGGGTAAATTAATTGATTTTAAATTTCTGGAAATAAATTTGTTTGTGATTGATCTATATGTTGGGTTGATGATGAATAAGTGTTTAATTGTGAATTTTTAATGGTTTATTAACCGGGTTCGGTTTTGACAATTTTATTAGTGAAAAATTGTTAAAATAAGGGTATATATGTCATTTTAAATTTTTAGGCAGAAATTATTTATTAAAGTTACAAACTTTGTTTGTTGATTATTTATAGAATTAAAGTGATTAAAGTGATGTGTTTTGATGGATTAATAATCGGTTTTGATTATAAATTGTTTATTCGGTTTTTAAGGGTGTTTAATTTGGAAAATAATTTATTTTAAATTTCTGGGTTAGAAATATTGTTAAATAAATTATATGTTGAATATTTAAAAAATTAAAAGATTTAATGTATGATTTTTGAGTGTTGCTAAAATCGGATTCGGATTTAGCGATTTATACGGTTTTAAATTGTTAAAATTATGAAAAATAATTTATTTTAATTTTGGGGCTGCTGTTTTAGTATGATAATTAAAATAAATATGTTTTGCTTAATTTGATAGGATTATCCATAATTGAGGAATAGTTGAGAAGTTAAAAGTTACGATTTTGATCTAAATTTTGTTGCGTGTCTATGAATAAAATGTTAGATCATAAAATTGAGTTGATGAGTAAGTTTAGATTATTTAAAGAATTGATTGATGTGATTTTCAATTGATTTGGAGTTGATTCTCAAAATTTAAACTTTTTGGAGCTAAAATGTAACTTTCGTAAAAATGAAGGACCAATCAGTATTTTAACCAAAATTCCAGATTATAGATGTACATAATCTGATGTATAATGATTTTGGAAGATTATAAATGATTTTGATGATTTTTGGAAAGATTTGAATGTTTTTGCCGAAAACTAGAGTTTTGGGGTTAAATTGTATTTTTTTCCGAATTTGAAGGGCTACATGGTATGTTAGCCAAACTTTCCAGATTATATTTGTTAATAATCTGAAGTAAAATGATTTTAGGAATTATAAGTAATTTTCTCGATTTTAAAATCGATTGATTTACGAAAGGATCTAAATGGTCAATTTTGAAAAGTTTGAGGATATTTTAGTATTTTCACCAAAAGAGGAATTTAAGCCAGTAAGGGGCTGTTTTAATTATCTTATGGAATGGTTAGACCTGATATAGAATATAAATCCGAATTTTAATAATTAAAATATTATTAATTAGTTCGGTAATTAACAGAATAAGGGTAATGTGATCAAAGGGAAATATGGTAATTTGATTAGTTTAATGAAACTAATTAAAGAGATAAAAGAAAAATAATTATTTGTGAATAATTATGAAAGGCCATAGATGTGGAATGGACCTTGAATTTATTTTAAGTGTTTTTCTGAATCGGACCCGAAGGAGAGTAGGTCTGTAATTCTCGAAGAGTCGAGAATGAGAAGGAGTTATGAATCGGTTAAGTTGAGAAAACGACCGATAAAGAGAATGTTTTATGAAATGTTTTTGATGTGATATTTGTTGTTTACGATATGAAATCGTATTTGTGTGTGTGTGTCTAGAGGTCAATTCTAGACTAAGGATTTTATGCTTTGAAATCGATATAACACGATTTCTGAATATAGATCTGACGGAAAGTCAACTATTGACGGATCAAATTGAAGGAGCACCGGTTGGAATAGACCGAGTGGCTAATAGTGGATCGTCATGGCATATTTAATTGTGGACGACAGTCTGTGAGTTTGCATTTTTACATGCATACATTAAATTTATTACTTTAATGTGAAAATTAATATCATAAAGTATTTTAAATATATCGTATATTTACTTTGAGTAAATAAAATTATTATAGATTGAGTCTACGAAACGTGCCATCCTATTTGGGCTATAATAGGACTATGTGATCACTAGTTAAATCATGCATATTTATTTTTATGAGTAAAGTGGAATGTGCGGTGTGAATCCGGGCGACGGTCTGGAAGTCTGAGACGACGGTCCAGACATAGCGGGAGAGTTTCTAAGACGACGGTCTAAAACCCCGAACAAGTTAACGGCGATGGAACGATAGAGTTCGGCCTATTGATTTAAGGACTAACGGCGTCATGGAACATGAAATGTTATCGGTCGTTGAGTCGATAAGATGAGATGGAAACAGCCTAAAGTACGGTTTAGAGCTGTAAAGGATAGTGGAAAATAAACTAGAGTCGAGCGAATGTACGGGTTCAGCCGACTAGTTTATTAACCTAAGTCTGTATGGAGACTTAGAGGAAAATGGAGTAGAAATGGCATTTCATTTAAAGCATTACGTTTCTGTGATTGAACCAGTACTAAATATTTTAATATGACTATTTTATAACGGGTTAAATTATTTAATGTATGTTTGTAAGTTGTAAACTCACCAGTATATCTGACCCACGTTGTGGAACTATTTTTCAGGAATATTACATGTGTCTGGACGAGACTTCATCTTTTTGATTCTTGAAGTCTTCGTTGGGCGTATATGGTAATTGGTCTTATTTTGATCTGTAGAGCTGCAGTAGAATAGATAGACAGACGCCTTAGCATGTCAGTATTTGTGATGTTTGCCACGCATGAACTCTGTTTTATTTTCATCGCACGATTATAATATATTTTAACGACATGCATTAAGGTATTGAAAAATAGTTGCAACTCGGGTACACGGTGGTACCGGGAGTTTTGAAATACAGTAAAGGAAACTGTACGCAACTATGTTATGTGTATAATGTGGGGCCCAGCGTGGCTATATGCATGAATGCATGTTATCGGTTTTGTAAAAGACGGTATTCGAGGAATACGCGTTAAAACGATAACCAGTAATTTAAAAGTATCGGTTTTAATTTAATGAATGTATTTGCATAATGAAATGTAGTTAAATCCATAATGAAATGGTCTGCATAGTAAAATGCAGTTATCACCATAATGAGATGTGTGTGCATAATGAGATGCATTATAAACCCCAGTGAAGTGGGTATGAAACTTGAATACATGAATTAAATAGAAAATTAATTGTAAAGTTTCATTATGATTTTGTCAGAACGTTTTTAAACGGAGATTTTAAAATGTTTGAAAATGTGTTTTGAATTCGCGAAAAATTTGAAGTGATTTTTAAAGTGTTTTTAAGGCTTACTACGGGTTTCGGAGCAACCACTCACATTTTCTAGCGCCGGTCTCGATGCCGAGAATCGGGTCGTGACAGACCATTACCAATCGACAGATTCGAGCGACCGGCCACGAGAATTTGGTGGTGGACCCAACATTTAATTTGATCGATTTTGGTGTATCTTATATGAATATATCCATGTCAAATAAACAAGTGTTAAGTGGATTTGACAGTTGCCAGATTTTGGTGCTAGATATAACATATATTTTTGTGGAATTTTGTGGATCTTATATTTATATATTCATATTAAATGAACAATTTAAAAATTAGGTGGATCTGATGTGAATATTAGGTTGACCTATATAAATTTTATATTGTTATATTCATATCAGATTAACAATTCAAATTTAGGTATAACAATACAAAATTTAGGTGGATCCTACATATAAAATATCTTATTATATTCTTTTCGCATAATGCACAATGATACATGTCCTGTTAACGCATATATTTGTTACTATCGTTTTTCCTTATTAATCTTTACATAGTGATGAAAATCTCACAGTCTCGTCTCGTTGCAGTAATCAATATTTATTTCAGGTTCGAGCATAATTATTGTAATAACCCGGAAATTTAAGAGTTAAAATATAGCCACGTGTCTAATATTTTATTAGACGGGAGTAGGTAAATTAAATTTAAAGATAAATTTAATTTACAAGTGTCCCTAAATTTTTATTATGGCTATAGGATTGCAAATTTAAATTTTTAGAATTTAAATTTGATTAGTTATATAGTTAACGGAGAGAATATGGATTTATGAATTGGGTGCAGAATAATTCATAAGTCCCTAGCGAATATTTTTGGTGCCAATATTCGCAAAATATTTTAAAAAGGTTATCGTGAAAATTTGATAAAATTTGGAAGCAGAAATTTTATCAAGCCCAGTCAATGCGGGCTTAATAAATGAAAAATGATTTATTAAGAATAATATATAAGTCGGATGGGAATAAAAATTATATTTTTATTCTTGTTATATTTTATTTGATTTTTGGTAAAATTTTCACGAAATTTGGAAGTCGTTTCCGTTTTGGCTACAAACGACTAGTTTAGAAGTTGGTTTAAAGTGCATGATTGAGCTAGTACTAAAGAGTACTTTAGCCAATACTATATATATACAACATATGCACAAAATGAAGGCCATCTCCTTCATTCTTTCATTTCAGAAAGAAAAATTGAACAGCTTGCTCTCAAACAGTGCGGCGACTTAGGGTTTCCGAACCATTTCGTCCATTTCTCGATTCTAACTCCATTTCTTCAACGATTACTCACGTAATCGAGGTATTATATCCGTATTAAACGTTTATTTCGATTTATTTCGAATATAAACTCGTTTATAAACGGTTACCGTATCGAATTATCGTTTTAAACGTCCGTATTGATTTTGAATTGTGTATATGTGATTGTGGACGTTAGAATAGTGTTTTTGGACGTTTTAAGTAGGACGGGAGGTCCCGGAAAGTCGTTTCCGGGGCTGTGCGCGAGCACAGCGAGCTGTGCGACCGCACAGCATAGTGTGCGGGCGCACACTATGCTGTGCGGGCGCACAGCATCAGCTGTGCGGGCGCACAGCAACCCCGACGGGTTGTCGGGGTTCGTTTCTTTCGGGCTTTTCGGGGAACTTTCCGGGGGCGATTCCGACGTGCTTTCGCCTAATAACCCGAGGTGTTTTCCAACCGAACCTAAAACATTTTTAATAAATGTTTTTAAATCAAAGTTAGATATTTTAAAATGATAACTTGTGTTAGAAGAAAGTGAAAAGGTTTTATAACGTAAACCTAAAGACTTTTAAAAGGAGATTTTAAAAGTAAAGTTAAACGTTTATAATGGACTTTAAAAGAGTTAAAGTCAACGTTTAAACGGTTTAAAAGATTTAGCAATCAGTTTTGCTAAATACTTAGTATATGACCGAGAATTGTTTTGACAATTAGGTCTAAACTATAAATGGTTTTCTTAGGGTATTGTGATACCTAAAATAACTTCCAGAGAGAAGTTAGAAAGTTTTCTCAAAACGAGAATCTATAATATGGTTTTAAAAGAAAACAGACCATAAGTGCTATATGTTTAAATGATTATATGTTCGACCTAGATCTGGGTTTAAAGACCTAGAAGTTTTATAGGAAACATATATTGATGTATTTTATCCTGTTTGCTTTGTGTGTTTAGTCCGACCAGCTAGCCAGCAGTCTGACCACAACCACAGGATTAAGTTCCAGACCTAGCGGTGTTTGTGAGTTCATTTGTTTACTTTTGAACATTAGTATTCAATTGTTTTAACTCCATAAATCGCACTAAGTATGAAACTAGCCAAGGAAGATCCACTGAAACGAGCTATCTATTGGGCAACAATAGGACTGTGTGATCACCGGTGTTAATGAACTAGATGAGAGGTAAATATTATAAGCATACATATTGAGATTAGGTTTTAAGCCAGATGCTTGCTAAGCGGCTTAAATCTAATGGGTAGTCCTGAGGTGGCAGTGATTTAAGTTCCGGCCCAGCAACCCTATACAGAGTCAAGATGGCTGTGATACATATGTATACAGCTCATCCTGTATTAAACAAGAGTTGTGCATATGCATTATATATATGATAGCATTATAACGTAATCAGGATTAGGGTTTCATTTGGATCGAGGACTGGTAATATTTTTATATACCGACATTTTGTTTATACGCGATTTTGGTATTTAACTGTAAACCTATCTACTCACTCAGAAATATTTATATTTCTGACCCCGTTGTTGTTTATCATTTTCAGGTACCTAGCTACCGGGTCTGGTCGAGCTTCCACCCTTTTTCCATCAGGGAAGCTTATCCTGTTGTTATGTAAATAACACTTTAAACTCTTAGATGCTGCAATAGTGTATATAGGTTTGATATGCCTGTGGCCACGTCATGGTTCCTCTGTCTATACACTCTGATAGGAACCTGACTTTGTCTAGCTCTAATAAGTGGCTACTTAATAGGCATATGGTGTTTTATGGTGTCCCCTACGGGTGGGCCAAGCTTCGTGTCTTTGGTCTGTAAAGACACTGTGTGTAGTTTTAGCGGGCCTTACGTTTGTGTGCCTGTTGTGCATGTTTTTAAATATGTTTGATACAACGCTTTGAAAAGAAAAGTGTTCGATATATTTTATTAAACATATTGTTCGGGTGCGCGGTTTGAGACAGGGCTGCCTGCGAGGCAAGGCACGTGAGCCAAGTCCCAGTACCACCGCACCGGTTTTCAGAAATGCGCGTGGGTCAGAATAACTAGGGTTATTCAACCAGCATTTCTGAAAACGCGATATCGCCTATATGAATATTTTCAGAATGTAATTTCCACGTTAAACGGAAAAATATTTTAACGGTGTTTTCTGAAAACGGGTCGTATGCGAGGTACGATCTAGGTTTATATATATTTATATTTAGGAGGCGAAAAATTTATAGAGGTTTTAGGCTTGCTACGGGTTTCGGAACAACCATTCCCATTCCCTAGCGCCGGTCTCGGCTCGAGTTTCGAGGCGGAAATCGGGTCGTGACAAGTGTGGTATCAGAGCAATGTTTTAGGACTTGAATGTCTGAAGTATTGTTACTGATATATGCTAAGTAGAGGTACTAGAAGTCATAAGAAATCCTAGTGAACTATTGCAGCAACATAGGATTCGAGTCATGTCTTGATCAGTTGTCAGTTATTGAATACATTCAGCTATAGATAGCAACTATACATGTGTGTAGTGTGTATTGATGTTTTGATCAGGAACACATGAGTTGTTCTTGTGTTAGAGATACGTTACAACTGATGGAACATGTGAGATGTTCCTAAGTTGGAAACACGTTACAAACATGGAGCGGAATGGTCAGAACATATGACCAGTATTTGAGGAGAATGGTTCTGTTTGAACACAGGACAAAGCGAAGATTTCCTCTGAATTTTTGTTCGAGAAAATAGTTAGATTTTCTCTGAATTGTGTGTGATTGTTATATGTTTTGCTTATATAGGTTTAATAGTTGATACCTGTTATATGAAAATGTGATTTTTTCTATAACTATTACATACGGTACTTATGCTGAAATTTCATGTGTTTCAGTATGTCTGGGCCTAGTAGAGCTCATACGCATGTGGGGTCTGATCCACATAATGTACCAGGTTGTCACGACCCAAAATATTGAGCCGCAACCGGCGCTAGGGAACGGGAGTGGTAGCTCTGGAACCCGTAGCAAGCCTTAAATCACTATTAATTTTTCGCAAATAATAAACAAATAACATAAAGCAACAGAAGCAAGTATACATAACATGTATACACAAACATTTACACTAATTGTTCTGTTATCCTCGCGGGCTCTAGTTACCGTACCTCGTACGAACTGGCCTCGCGGTACTATATATATCAGTTAGTGTATCCAACATATCACTGGCACCTAGTGCCGTGCACAACATATAAAACACGTAGCCTACAAAAACATATAAACTGGGCAGCAAGTAATATGTACACTCAATGTGTACTGCTGTCTCGGCTACGACTCTGTCATACGGGACCACTACTGCAGCATTTACAGAAGTCAGAAACTAAACCTACACAGCTGACTTCTGGACTTCAAAATTGGCCTCTAGCTAGGTCCACATACTAAGCACCTGAAAACATCAAAGGTGAGGGGTCAGTATTTGGGAAAATACTGAGTGAGTTCGCAGTTTACTAACGGTATTATTATAAAAACATAGCATCGCATTTCAATAAAACAATAATATAAAACATATAAACATGTATTTGATCCGTGTGAAACTAATATCCTAGCATGCGACACATTTCTCGAATAATCATATATCATTCAATCCAATCGTAAATATCAATTGCGAGTCCAACTCGCTGGTGGCCCAGCCACTAGATACGGGGACTTCCAGGCTACACCGTAGCCGAGTTCACTCTGCGTATCGAAATCATAACCCAATCGTAAATATCATATTCATCAACAGCTCCCAGCTGTGTCAAGTCATTTCTCAATGCAAACATACTAGACTGACTCGATACTGGTGATCACACAGCCTATTGACACCCAATAGGTAGCTAGTTTCTTCGGATCGCATACTAGTTCTCGTATATACATTTGATAGAAACATATAATATTTAATCAAATCATCTAACATGCGATGCGTAAAAGCAGTATACATATCAATATAAAATTACTTTATATGTATAATACACGAAAGTAAAGTGCAACTCACAGTGACCGCAATCCAATCACAAATATAGTCGATGAAATGATATGCCCTTGCTATCCCACGTCTACTGACCTCTCTGCTCGCTGGCACGTCTGATAAATAATTAACGTTTAATGATTAGACGTTAATCTCGTATTCCTATACGTATAATACTTTTAAGTTTTAGGGTTTAGTTTCATTTCGATGAAGTTTTAAGGAGTTTTCAAGGCAATGTGCAGGTGCTGCCTGCACACTGACACTGCTTAGTAAAACGACGATCTCTCCCAATTGAACCGTTGGATCGAGCTGAAATTTGACAGACGCGTTCCTAAGAGGCAAATCTATAAACTGACCGTTGGGATTTTGAATCTGCCAAGTTTAGGGTAGTGTGCGAACGCACACAGTGAGTGTGCGAACGCACACCCTAAAACTTAGGGAGTGTGCGAACGCACACTCAATGTGTGCGAACGCACACTCATGACAGCCCCCCGGAAAGTCGTTTTCCGGGGCTTTTCAGCTATCCCGACGTGCTATACATCCAACTATACAAAACCCGCATCTCGGTTTTCATTAAAACGCTATAATAACTTCAAAAACGTCAAATTCAATCCAAACAAAATCCTAACTCAAAACAGCCCTTTACTATCCAAATTTAACATCCAATATGAAAGAATTACCTTATAACGGAGTTTGGGATTGATAGAGGACGGGATTCTGAAGAAATCGCCGCAAAAATCACTCGAATCGGACGTCGAACGGAGAAACGGCGGCGAAACGATCGAGAACGATGATTTGCTTCTGGAGCTTTCCTTTCTCTTCTGATTTCTTCATTCAAATGGAAATCTCATATATGTATGGTTAAAAGTATGTTTTAATCCCTCTTTTCTTCCTTTGTTACAACTTATCCTTAAAACTTTTCTTTTGTACGATTTAGTCCATAACTAAATCGTTGACTTCTCTTATTATAACTTATACGTATTATTTATATCCAACAAATAATACGAAACTCGATATCAATACTTTCCCGTCAAAACTTATAAATTTTCATTTTTCGACACAAAGTGGCTAAATTACCACTTTGGTCCCTGTACTCTATTTTGGGCTTTTCTTGCCATTTTTCCTCTTAGAATTGAAATATGATATTAATTTCTCCGCAATAATCCTTTCCAAAACCGACCTACTAAAACTTATTTATCGGAAAACTTTCCGATTTTTGCCACTCTGGCAAATCCAAACTTGACACGTGATCCAATTAGATAATTAAATATTTTGGGGTATTACATTCTCCCCCCCTTATAAAAATTCGTCCTCGAATTTTCGTAAAACTTGTTGGGACTTTAAATTATTCTTATATCTTCCTTGACGTCCATTACTATGTGTCAATCATAGCTTTTTCTTTTACTTTAACTCTTAGCTTTCCGCCTAAAGCTGTGACCTTACACTTATCACTAATCGATTATCTATCTTGCTCATAGTAGTCTCTTATCATAGCATAGCTGAGAATCTTCTTATTGTTACTCTCGTCTCGTCTCTTTTCGTCATCTACAACTAGTCGTGATCTTCCTGGTCATCATTAGCGTCGACTAATCCTCACTTGATACTTTCCAACTTTATTGTCTCATTCTTAATCGTCATCGAGTCGCTACTTGTCTCTTTTATACGTGAATAGTCACGACGTACTGATTACACCTTTAATGACATACTTACTTTATTCATATTCCTATGAATATTTTCTCTGGTAATCATAACTTGCAGTTATGATCTTTCCTATCGTCTGTAGTTATCACTTTCCTTTCTTAACTGGTTCTTGTCATTTTCCACTCCTTGCTGTCATTCTCTGACACTTCATTCTTCATTAACCAATCTTTCTCAACTTACACTATGTTTAATACTTTCACTTTCTCTTAACGTAACTGAACTTGATACTCTTTTCACTATCTTCCATTTCTCTTTCCTTTGCTCCTTTAATCTATCGTGAACTTCACGTCGTTCTGTTGGTCGTGATCCTTCATCCTTTACTGTTGTCCTAAACGTTTCATTTCACGTTACTTTTAATCGTATGGCTTGTACAGTTGCCTTTGTTACTAATACTATTCGTATTCTTATCCTTTTCACTTCCCTCTCATTACCCTTTTGAGGTACGTTTCGAGTCTTTTATTGACTTTCCAGTCAAAGCTGTCTTACCTTTGTGTTACCGTTCCTTTTTCATGATGATCTCGTAAGAATCTCATATGTTTCTTTAACATTTAACTATTTCAAGAATCCTTATCGTTAGTTAGCCTTTGCTTAACTTCATCTTTACCTTTAATCTTTAACAGATTCAGTAGATTCTTAATAACTTATTTACTTTCTTTATCGTTATTCCTTCTTACTGTATAAACAACTTTCTTTTTCATCTTGCACTTCTACTTCTTGCTTCTGAGTAGTTTCACTATTTTATTCTCACCCTTCAAGGTATTGGCTCAATACTGGTTATGATTGTTTCTTAGTTTGTCCTTATTCTGTTTTTCATCTTCTTCTTGAAGTGTTTTCCGCTTATTCTTAACATTTTAGATTGTACTAGACTTTGTGTTTCCCATAATTAGGGAATAGTTCAGTTTTATTGTCCTATATACCTTATGCTTCTTCAGCATTTATGTCCAGACTCTAGTTATCTTTTAAACAATTTATTTTCTCTGTACTAGTATCATCTCTCGTTCTTATGACACCGTGGCTTCTTAGATACAGTTCACTTCTACCTGTCCAATAGCAATGAAATATCATCCTATCCTTTACTTACTGTATCCGTTACGTCTTTCCTTCATTTATAATTGCTCTGCTACTGCCGTTCTATTTTGATAATCCTTCTGATATATCTCTAGAACTTTCCACTTCTCTATTTATCTTACTGAATCTTAAGGGTATATGAGTTTCCTCATTATACTTTCGTTCATATTATCCACAATTCTTACATTTACTGACACGTATGCCTATACGTGTGCCTTTCTCCTTATTCTAGAATTTTACAATTTAACTTTTCTCCTTTCTGTTAACACATCTTATAACTTTTAATGCTGATATTAGTGACTTCACTTAATATCAGTCATATAGCATCATTATCTCTCTTGATCTATCAAATTTTTAACTTTCATATCTTGCAAAATCACCTTCACATTTTGCGAAATCGTCTGCTTCATCATTTCGTATCCTTTCTCTTTCTATTTCTGTATCTTCGAACACTGATATTGATAAAGTTATATCCTTTAAATATCACTTCATGTTCATCATTTATAGTATCATCTTCTCGTTCTTAATACTTTCAATTTCTTTCCTCCGGTGTCTCTCGATCGCTATGTTACTTACCTCAGTATAAGGATAATCATCATATCCTGCATTCTTGCGTTTACATTACGTTTCTTTCGTCTACATGACTGTTTCTCATTTCATCTTTTATTCTATCATAAGAATAAATACTGTATCCTTAGTTATTGCCAGTGCATCGCATCTTAACCGCGTATGCTCTCCAACGATATTTCCTTATTCAAATTTTACTTTAATCTCGTTTGTTTTATCGCAATTAATCGTTAATAAGGCTTTGTTCTGTTATTGGGGTTTATTTTACGACTCTTATTCTTATTTTATTAAGAATCTTTTATTATTCGTCGCAGAGTTTCGCATCTGAGTTCACTCATCAAACAAAAGATTTCAAAACATCCTTTGGCTGGCCAGCTCTTTTAAATCACTTTTCATAAATCGTTTGAAATCATTAGTACAATTGTGGCTCAGAGTGATGACATCTCTCATCACCAAAGAGTTGCTCAAAATCGCATTTTTCTATATTATTATAAAGATATGATGCATGATCTACATTTCGAAAATCATTTTCTTATGCATTCTTATCGTGATTATGCAATGTCATATGCAATGTCTGAGCACAATTGTATTTTGAAAAATCTTAAAATTTTCATAAAATCGTAAGTTACTCTAGATTGTACACTCTGCGACTATTAACAGTTTTCTTTATACTTATTGGGTATATTTTAAATTTTTGTATTGCTGTCACTTTCTGTCACCTTTCTGACTATTCGTCTGTCATATCATTTCTTTCTTCATATCTCCAATAACTTAATTTGATTCAACATTTTCTACTGCTGTAATCACCACATCTACTTCTGCAACATTCTATTGCTGTAAAAACGCAGGTACCGATGTTTCACATCGATTCCCTGTCGATAATCCATCTCTTCCTTCACAACTTCTAAAACGTAATATAGGAATTGCGTTTACAACAAATGTATTATATGGTGTTTATTATGTTATTGCTTTTGTAAATTATGTTTATATATTCTTTTATTAGTCGCGTGTTTAACAACAGCGCTTCCTATAGGTCCTTACTTCTCCGAGGTATTATCCTATAGGTACATTCTACTCGTTATGCTCTATCATGCATGCAGTAAACATATACACAACAATGCAACATATAAACACAAATACTCAAAGCATATTAATCATTTATACCTAAGGGTGCCTGATGTAGAACGCTAGGTTTCTTAATAACTATTCCAGTGTGTCGACCCTTAACTCTTCTACTGGAGTTGACTCCGCCTCTATGCACGGAGTGGGGGTTAGTCCTAATACCAGAGGATCGACTATTATAGTCTGGATAGAATGCAAGTTCCAAAAAGTAGAGTCGAACAGGATTTCCATCCCACTCGCGGTCAGCCTCGATCTTACGGGCCATCATAGTGAGCGTCTCAAAGTGCTCGAGAACATATTCATATAGCTCATCAAATTCGAGTCCCAAACCCCTAACGTATCTACGGTTAATCGTCCTATTGTCTTCATTAAGGTCTGGAACTCTTTTGTCCACGCGCAAAAAGTCAGAGGAATACAGTCCCACTGGTAGTATTCCTCTAGAAAAGGAGCGCATTTGCCTCCTAACCTGATTCAAAACCACTTGTGCCTGGCCATTTACTAGCCCTCCATCTTCTCTCAAATTGCGGTACCTCCGCATATTGGACCAGAAATGTTCACTTCGGTACTCCTCAACGTCTGACTCATCTAACGATTCTTCTTCTTCTAAGTCCTCCTCTGGATCCTCCTCAGGATTCTCCTCACTTTCTTCACTATATTCTATCTCTGATGAGTGAGTTCTACCTCTAACCCTAGAAGAACTGTCAATTTCTGATACTGACATGAAACCATTCTGATATATCTCAGATGATCTCCCAATATCTATGTGGAATCCATTCTGGTGGATTCCAGATGGTCCGCCTACTTCGTTATGAAATCCATTCTGGTATATAGGAGGCGCTTCCTCCTGTTTCTCTGCAGCATGTAGTTGAGCTCCATTTTGCCCAGACATGCTAAAAAGAAACAATTCCTAATGTCACTGACCATCTGAGCCCCTTTTTCCTCTTTTAACTTCCATATCAACTTATAAAGTGCTATAAACATTTAACATTCAATCAATCTGTATGTAATTCGCAAATACGTAATCACTGAATACCCCTTGCATAAGTAATAAACACTTAGTTGCCTTAGCCGCTCATATTTGCAAACATTTAACCATTTTCTATCTCTTAGCATAAGCAACAAATACTTAGTTGCCTTAGTCATCCGTATAAAGAGATACTAGTCACTTGCTAGCTTAATAGTCCTGGTTTGCGCGCGTTATGCCATATACTACTAATGCACAGATCAAATGAATGCAAACAACTAAGGTTTGACTCTCTTGCTGCAGTAGTTCCTAGGTTTACTTACTGACAGAGTTTCACAATTCAGACAGACATCCAAAACAAACTAGCAGTGGTAACTGGACCAACTGCTCTCAAACAATCATCAAAACAAACTTGCAGTGGTAACTGGACCAACTGCTCTGATACCAACATTGTCACGACCCAAAATATTGAGCCGCAACCGGCGCTAGGGAACGGGAGTGGTAGCTCCGGAACCCGTAGCAAGCCTTAAATCACTATTAATTTTTCGCAAATAATAAACAAATAACATAAAGCAACAGAAGCAAGTATACATAACATGTATACACAAACATTTACACTAACTGTTCTGTTATCCTCGCGGGCTCTAGTTACCGTACCTCGTACGAACTGGCCTCGCGGTACTATATATATCAGTTAGTGTATCCAACATATCACTGGCACCTAGTGCCGTGCACAACATATAAAACACGTAGCCTACAAAAACATATAAACTGGGCAGCAAGTAATATGTACACTCAATGTGTACTGCTGTCTCGGCTACGACTCTGTCATACGGGACCACTACTGCAGCATTTACAGAAGTCAGAAACTAAACCTACACAGCTGACTTCTGGACTTCAAAATTGGCCTCTAGCTAGGTCCACATACTAAGCACCTGAAAACATCAAAGGTGAGGGGTCAGTATTTGGGAAAATACTGAGTGAGTTCGCAGTTTACTAACGGTATTATTATAAAAACATAGCATCGCATTTCAATAAAACAATAATATAAAACATATAAACATGTATTTGATCCGTGTGAAACTAATATCCTAGCATGCGACACATTTCTCGAATAATCATATATCATTCAATCCAATCGTAAATATCAATTGCGAGTCCAACTCGCTGGTGGCCCAGCCACTAGATACGGGGACTTCCAGGCTACACCGTAGCCGAGTTCACTCTGCGTATCGAAATCATAACCCAATCGTAAATATCATATTCATCAACAGCTCCCAGCTGTGTCAAGTCATTTCTCAATGCAAACATACTAGACTGACTCGATACTGGTGATCACACAGCCTATTGACACCCAATAGGTAGCTAGTTTCTTCGGATCGCATACTAGTTCTCGTATATACATTTGATAGAAACATATAATATTTAATCAAATCATCTAACATGCGATGCGTAAAAGCAGTATACATATCAATATAAAATTACTTTATATGTATAATACACGAAAGTAAAGTGCAACTCACAGTGACCGCAATCCAATCACAAATATAGTCGATGAAATGATATGCCCTTGCTATCCCACGTCTACTGACCTCTCTGCTCGCTGGCACGTCTGATAAATAATTAACGTTTAATGATTAGACGTTAATCTCGTATTCCTATACGTATAATACTTTTAAGTTTTAGGGTTTAGTTTCATTTCGATGAAGTTTTAAGGAGTTTTCAAGGCAATGTGCAGGTGCTGCCTGCACACTGACACTGCTTAGTAAAACGACGATCTCTCCCAATTGAACCGTTGGATCGAGCTGAAATTTGACAGACGCGTTCCTAAGAGGCAAATCTATAAACTGACCGTTGGGATTTTGAATCTGCCAAGTTTAGGGTAGTGTGCGAACGCACACAGTGAGTGTGCGAACGCACACCCTAAAACTTAGGGAGTGTGCGAACGCACACTCAATGTGTGCGAACGCACACTCATGACAGCCCCCCGGAAAGTCGTTTTCCGGGGCTTTTCAGCTATCCCGACGTGCTATACATCCAACTATACAAAACCCGCATCTCGGTTTTCATTAAAACGCTATAATAACTTCAAAAACGTCAAATTCAATCCAAACAAAATCCTAACTCAAAACAGCCCTTTACTATCCAAATTTAACATCCAATATGAAAGAATTACCTTATAACGGAGTTTGGGATTGATAGAGGACGGGATTCTGAAGAAATCGCCGCAAAAATCACTCGAATCGGACGTCGAACGGAGAAACGGCGGCGAAACGATCGAGAACGATGATTTGCTTCTGGAGCTTTCCTTTCTCTTCTGATTTCTTCATTCAAATGGAAATCTCATATATGTATGGTTAAAAGTATGTTTTAATCCCTCTTTTCTTCCTTTGTTACAACTTATCCTTAAAACTTTTCTTTTGTACGATTTAGTCCATAACTAAATCGTTGACTTCTCTTATTATAACTTATACGTATTATTTATATCCAACAAATAATACGAAACTCGATATCAATACTTTCCCGTCAAAACTTATAAATTTTCATTTTTCGACACAAAGTGGCTAAATTACCACTTTGGTCCCTGTACTCTATTTTGGGCTTTTCTTGCCATTTTTCCTCTTAGAATTGAAATATGATATTAATTTCTCCGCAATAATCCTTTCCAAAACCGACCTACTAAAACTTATTTATCGGAAAACTTTCCGATTTTTGCCACTCTGGCAAATCCAAACTTGACACGTGATCCAATTAGATAATTAAATATTTTGGGGTATTACACAGGTTTGCCTGTTATACCTGATACATCTGTTCCTATAGAGGCTGTTGACTCAACATCAGCATGTGACATGGACATATGGGAGGATGCTATTGGAGTAGAGGAATTAGAGAGAATGTTGAATGAAGACATAAACAGTACTGGAAATAGCCATAGCTCTGTGTCTGAATCGACTGCTACGTCAGCTTATCTGGGATTTAAGGTAAAAGAGTTCTTAGCTGAGGTGGACCATCTAAGGAGGGTTCAACAGCAAATAAGACACTCACCAAATCAGTCGTGGGAATACGTGAGCGAGTGGGAGGTGCAAGAAAACCAAAGTTTGGATAGGCTAAGGGATTATATGGATAAGTACACTAGGGAAGATTTGAATGTGGAGGCATATACTGTTGAGTTTATGCGTTTATGCGAAGAAGTACCTGAGTTAGTTCGTGATGGTGAGGAAGTTGCAAGTAGGTACGTCAAAGGTTTAGGGCCTGAGTTCGAGGAACTCATGACGGTAAAGTCTGATTCTGTAGCATATCTGGCTGGGCGTGCGAAGCAGATAGAAAGTAAGTTGAGGAGGAATGACATACCCCTCCAGCCGTACTATTACACCAAACCTGAAGAACCTACTGCTACATTTTCTAGGATAGGAAATTCTGGACCCGCGAGGCACTACAACCCCTACTTTGTTCCGCGAGGGGGAAAGGATAAGGGAAAACTGAAATTCCGCGGAGGGCGAGGTAAAGGCCCGATGATTCGTGAGGCGTTTCCGTCTTCGCGATCATCGTCAGGTAATGTTTAGTTATGTGTTTAATGTTTAAGTTAGTCTGTTTATGTGTTTTCAATATCACGATAGAATTGGAAAACATAAACTACAGATATAAATTATATTCTTAAACAAAAAGAAATACACATACAAATAAACATTAAAAGATAAATGATAAATGAGAATTGATAAGTTAGGGATGTTAGAAACGTGAAATCAATAACTATTGATAATCAATCAAATGATGTGAAGCAATAATAATCCTAATGTGAGGATAAATTATTAGGATTAAGAAACTTGAAATGTTACGGAGAAGTAGTTTGAAAGAAGCTTACAGAATGAGTATTGCAGTTTTGTTTTAAAAGAATGTATTATTGTGCTCAGATGCATCATGAATGCATATAGCAACAATCACTATAGAAAAAGGAATACTTGAATTCCATATACTTATACAAAATGATTTTTGATAGGACATGCATCATGTATATTAGTATATCAAAGAGAAAGAGAATTGTATAGCAACTCTTTGGGGATGAGAGATGTCATCACCCTGAGCCACAATTGTACAAAAGTTTTAAAATGTGAATTGTTAGATTCACAGTTTTAAAGAGATAAAGTTAAAGAAAATCCAGCTGGTACACACATATACTTATATATGTGGGTGAATATGTGTATATGCACATATGTTTGAAACGATTGGTTTGAGAAACCATTTGTTTATAAAATAAAATTTTGTGAAAATAAATTGTTGAGAAACAATTTGTTTAAAAAAAAAAACTGTATTTGTTTTAAAATGTAAGCATACTCAAACGAAAACTCTGAAATAATGTCAAGATAGGATACAAGATAGCGAAGATAAGATGTCGTGATTTTTATTGTTCATAATAAACAATAAAGATCTGGATTCTAATGTTTCATTCCGAAACATCAGAAATTATTAAGGATTGAGAAGAGTAGGAAGAAAGAATTTACATTCTTACTCTGAGATAGACTAAGAGGTAAGTCTAGTGATGGACTTTTATGATAAATAAAAGTTCAAGAGTAGATAATAGAAGATAATTGCGATTAAGATAAGAGAGAGTAGGATCTAATTAAACACAACTCGGTTAGTTTGACTTCAAGTAACTGTCGGTGAACAAAGTCATACGCATGTGTTTAATTAAAATGGATATGAGATTGGTCTTACAGACAGAGCAGATGTCAGTAAAGGACATATCTCTTAAATCCAAACGAGTGGTTAGATAAACCAAAACTCATAAGTCTGAGAGGAGTAAACCTCAGCACTTAAACCCAGTAAACAATAATCAACTAAAAGAAAGATGATGAAAAGGAAAATAATTTTCAGAACCAAGTAGTTACACTACTAGTTCTGATCTGAATAAAGAGAGTCGTTGATTATGCTAACGACTGGCAGACTTTGAGAAGTCATGTCAAATAAGGTATTCATTAATAAATGATTATTAATTATTTAATGAATAAACAATATACTTAAACAGTATAATAAACCTTAGATTAACATAAGATGGAAATGTTACCAAGGTAAGAAAGAGAAAAAGATAGTGAATTAAAGGAGTAAGTTTCAGATGTTATCTGGAACTAACAGAGTATAGTAAAACCCCAGTAATTAGTAATCGAACCGTTAGATCGGTTTGATATTGGGATAGGATAATCCCAGGACGGTTATCTAAGTTTTAACCGTTGCGATTGACGAACGGAGAGGTATATGATGCTTGAAGATGGAGGTGATGCTGTGAAACTTGCGTAAATTTTGGCAGTGAGCCAAAAGCGCAAGTGATCACGATAATAAGTGTAAACTTTAGTTAGCTTGGAATTGTCAACATAAGCTCCATATATGTATACAAAATGAATTTGAAAACTGTGTTGAGACAGTAATTTCAGAAGATAAATTCCGAGAACCGGGCCATATGACTGTGAAGTCTAGGCTGACTGGTAACGGAATATACATGTAACGTACATGTATTTTGAGTGTCGGGCCAAAAATGCGTAAAGCATGGCCGACTAAAATTGAAAAATATTTAATGAACATTTTGTTTTAATGTAAAATGTTTTGAAAATGGAGCTACAGTTGATAGTCAGTTAATTAAACATAATAGTAACAGCTATAGCACAGTTATGAAAACTGTTAGCTGTGAACAAGGAAGATATGTATATGGAGAAGAAGTTAAGAAGTCTAATTAACATTGGATATCCCGAAAACTAGTAATGGAAATATAGTTTTGCGGTGATTGTAAAGGAAGTTAAAAGGTGTTTTACGATAAGATAGTTTGATTATAACCACAACCACACCTACGCAACCACATTCTGGAAAGAGAGGAGATCAGTTACCCAATCTGTAACAGGAAGTTACTATAGATTGAGGAGTAAATAAAGGACATTCTATACAAGGTATAGAAATGTAAGGAAACTAAAAGATGAATGAGTAGTTTATGAAACAGTAATCATAAAACATACTAAAAGTCATCTCAATAATAAGATGAGCCATAAACAAACAATTAAGATTGAAAAGAAAAGTTAAAGAAAAATAAAATAAATAAAGATATGTATAACAAAGGTGGTATATTAAAAGAGGAGTTATCGAAAGCTAGCAAAGGTAACCTAGTTTTATGATAACCCTGGAGTAAGGTAAATGGTATTAACTTATACCTACCTACTTGGGTCGCTTAGGAAGAAAGAGACTAGAGATTAATTCTTGGAATGCGTTGAAGGACGCTAAGCTAAGGAGTAAAAGATATTCCATACAAATAATAGGATCAAGAGAAGTATAAAAGTGGATAATCTGTTGCGGAATGAAAGTTCAAACAGATGATATGAACAATAACGAGGAATAGGGATATGATTGAGAACGCCAGACAAGATGGTGCTATGCTTTCCGAAGCATGAAGTGAGATTAGGTATAAGTGAAATTTGGATTATAAGTGAAAAGTAAGTATATGTAAATTCGAGGACGAATTTATATAAGGGGGAGAGAATGTAATAACCCGGAAATTTAAGAGTTAAAACATAGCCACGTGTCTAATATTTTATTAGACGGGAGTAGGTAAATTAAATTTAAAGATAAATTTAATTTACAAGTGTCCCTAAATTTTTATTATGGCTATAGGATTGCAAATTTAAATTTTTAGAATTTAAATTTGATTAGTTATATAGTTAACGGAGAGAATATGGATTTATGAATTGGGTGCAGAATAATTCATAAGTCCCTAGCGAATATTTTTGGTGCCAATATTCGCAAAATATTTTAAAAAGGTTATCGTGAAAATTTGATAAAATTTGGAAGCAGAAATTTTATCAAGCCCAGTCAATGCGGGCTTAATAAATGAAAAATGATTTATTAAGAATAAAATATAAGTCGGATGGGAATAAAAATTATATTTTTATTCTTGTTATATTTTATTTGATTTTTGGTAAAATTTTCACGAAATTTGGAAGTCGTTTCCGTTTTGGCTACAAACGACTAGTTTAGAAGTTGGTTTAAAGTGCATGATTGAGCTAGTACTAAAGAGTACTTTAGCCAATACTATATATATACAACATATGCACAAAATGAAGGCCATCTCCTTCATTCTTTCATTTCAGAAAGAAAAATTGAGCAGCTTGCTCTCAAACAGTGCGGCGACTTAGGGTTTCCGAACCACTTCGTCCATTTCTCGATTCTAACTCCATTTCTTCAACGGTTACTCACGTAATCGAGGTATTATATCCGTATTAAACGTTTATTTCGATTTATTTCGAATATAAACTCGTTTATAAACGGTTACCGTATCGAATTATCGTTTTAAACGTCCGTATTGATTTTGAATTGTGTATATGTGATTGTGGACGTTAGAATAGTGTTTTTGGACGTTTTAAGTAGGACGGGAGGTCCCGGAAAGTCGTTTCCGGGGCTGTGCGGGTGCGCAGCCCGCTGTGCGCGAGCACAGCGAGCTGTGCGACCGCACAGCATAGTGTGCGAGCGCACAGCATCAGCTGTGCGGACGCACAGCCAAGCTGTGCGACCGCACAGTTTGTACTGTGCGACCGCACAGTACTGCTGTGCGGGCGCACAGCAACCCTGACGGGTTGTCGGGGTTCGTTTCTTTCGGGCTTTTCGGGGAACTTTCCGGGGGCGATTCCGACGTGCTTTCGCCTAATAACCCGAGGTGTTTTCCAACCGAACCTAAAACATTTTTAATAAATGTTTTTAAATCAAAGTTAGATATTTTAAAATGATAACTTGTGTTAGAAGAAAGTGAAAAGGTTTTATAACGTAAACCTAAAGACTTTTAAAAGGAGATTTTAAAAGTAAAGTTAAACGTTTATAATGGACTTTAAAAGAGTTAAAGTCAACGTTTAAACGGTTTAAAAGATTTAGCAATCAGTTTTGCTAAATACTTAGTATATGACCGAGAATTGTTTTGACAATTAGGTCTAAACTATAAATGGTTTTCTTAGGGTATTGTGATACCTAAAATAACTTCCAGAGAGAAGTTAGAAAGTTTTCTCAAAACGAGAATCTATAATATGGTTTTAAAAGAAAACAGACCATAAGTGCTATATGTTTAAATGATTATATGTTCGACCTAGATCTGGGTTTAAAGACCTAGAAGTTTTATAGGAAACATATATTGATGTATTTTATCCTGTTTGCTTTGTGTGTTTAGTCCGACCAGCTAGCCAGCAGTCTGACCACAACCACAGGATTAAGTTCCAGACCTAGCGGTGTTTGTGAGTTCATTTGTTTACTTTTGAATATTAGTATTCAATTGTTTTAACTCCATAAATCGCACTAAGTATGAAACTAGCCAAGGAAGATCCACTGAAACGAGCTATCTATTGGGCAACAATAGGACTGTGTGATCACCGGTGTTATTGAACTAGATGAGAGGTAAATATTATAAGCATACATATTGAGATTAGGTTTTAAGCCAGATGCTTGCTAAGCGGCTTAAATCTAATGGGTAGTCCTGAGGTGGCAGTGATTTAAGTTCCGGCCCAGCAACCCTATACAGAGTCAAGATGGCTGTGATACATATGTATACAGCTCATCCTGTATTAAACAAGAGTTGTGCATATGCATTATATATATGATAGCATTATAACGTAATCAGGATTAGGGTTTCATTTGGATCGAGGACTGGTAATATTTTTATATACCGACATTTTGTTTATACGCGATTTTGGTATTTAACTGTAAACCTATCTACTCACTCAGAAATATTTATATTTCTGACCCCGTTGTTGTTTATCATTTTCAGGTACCTAGCTACCGGGTCTGGTCGAGCTTCCACCCTTTTTCCATCAGGGAAGCTTATCCTGTTGTTATGTAAATAACACTTTAAACTCTTAGATGCTGCAATAGTGTATATAGGTTTGATATGCCTGTGGCCACGTCATGGTTCCTCTGTCTATACACTCTGATAGGAACCTGACTTTGTCTAGCTCTAATAAGTGGCTACTTAATAGGCATATGGTGTTTTATGGTGTCCCCTACGGGTGGGCCAAGCTTCGTGTCTTTGGTCTGTAAAGACACTGTGTGTAGTTTTAGCTGGCCTTACGTTTGTGTGCCTGCTGTGCATGTTTTTAAATATGTTTGATACAACGCTTTGAAAAGAAAAGTGTTCGATATATTTTATTAAACATATTGTTCGGGTGCGCGGTTTGAGACAGGGCTGCCTGCGAGGCAAGGCACGTGAGCCAAGTCCCTGTACCACCGCACCGGTTTTCAGAAATGCGCGTGGGTCAGAATAACTAGGGTTATTCAACCAGCATTTCTGAAAACGCGATATCGCCTATATGAATATTTTCAGAATGTAATTTCCACGTTAAACGGAAAAATGTTTTAACGGTGTTTTCTGAAAACGGGTCATATGCGAGGTACGATCTAGGTTTATATATATTTATATTTAGGAGGCGAAAAATTTATAGAGGTTTTAGGCTTGCTACGGGTTTCGGAACAACCATTCCCATTCCCTAGCGCCGGTCTCGGCTCAAGTTTCGAGGCGGAAATCGGGTCGTGACAATTATTCATTTAAAATAATAGCCATATTTAAATACAATGGTTTATATAATGTTCAAACTCTATAAGTTCCTCTAAAGTTAAACTCGCCGAAAAATAATATCAATCCATATCTCATTCTAACTCATCAATCCCAAACATTATTTATGCCTCCACAGATTAAAATTAATCAACTACATATCGCAAGACGTTCCTTTACCCCTTACTACATTCAAACGGATTCGATAAGTTCCCATGATACATTGTGGTTGATATTCAAGCAAGATTGTCTAAACGCCAATACAACAACAAAATCAGGTCTTGCGCAAGTATATGACTCTAGCTCATAAAGCCAAATTTAGAACAGGTGAAAACGTTTTGAAGACATGACTTTAAACCTAATTTTATTTAATTGATCATAGGTATCATATCTTCTTTTATCACTTCACATCAAGCACTTATAGCTAATGTCCTAGGATTACTACACAATTATTTTAATACCAACTTTGTCACGATCCGATTTCACTGTCTGCGGCCGCCATTACGAAATGGAAACGGTAGCTCTAAAACCCGTATCAAATCATAAATATTTTCACTTTTATAATCAAAGTAATCATTTATGTGTTCCCTCATCAATTATATGAGCTTTTGACATCCTTTTCTTTATTCATTCACAGGTCACACCTTTAAGCATTTCAAGCCATACACTTTATAACATTAACATGTGAAACGCATATACAATTTCATACATCATTTACAAAACAAAGACACTAAGACTACTGCAGAATTTTAGAATTTAAAACAGTCTTTACATACTTTTGATAAAACAAGACCTTCGAGGAAATAAATGACGGAAGTCAACTTTGACCATAATTGCTTTCCTGAAAAATGGGAGAAAACAAAAGGTCAATCTAAGTGAATTTATACTTTTACCAATAAGTATTAAGTTAATAAAACTGAAATACAATAGTTAATATGGAAAGCATATATATACACTTTTAACCAATCAGAGATCTGAATGAAACCCTAATCATCAAATCATACTCTTTTTTTCTTCATTTTATAGTATATACATAGACACCAATTTTTCAGATAGGTAAAAAGTGATGAGGACTAAAGCATCCTATGAGGGATTAAAGCGTATGTTGATATTAGTGGGATTAGCGATCCTAACTCTAGAATCGACCTTTAGACTGAGCCACAACAACCTTTCATTCATTTCAATCACACAACAACACTTCTACGATCTCCACATTTACACTCACTTTTAATTCAACATCAACCAATTTAGCATATATATATTTTTGTGTGTGTGTATCACGACCAGAAATCTGGGGTCGAGATCGGCGCTAGGAAATGGGAGTGGTAGCTCCGAAACCCGTAGCAAGCCTGAAAAACACTATAAATTTTTTTCTTTGAAACACTTAACCATTTAAACTACTTCAGAATTACAACTGGTGTTAATATAGACATCGAGGTCAAACCTGCCATTAATATAACATTTTACCACACTAGGTATACAACATTTCAACGTCATAAGTATATACCAGAAAATATCATCAGAGTATGCAAGGCTTAGCACACAAAAAAACACGGTTCTAGTACTACTGCGGTGCGACACTAAATAAAATATTATTTTACATATATTTCAAATTCAGACTTCTGGAAAAAGAACGTGGAAGTCCACTCCAGCAATACTTCTATAAACTTATAAAAATATTTGGAAACGACGGGTCAGATAAATCTGAGCAGGTTTGCATAATTACTAATGAACATTAAATAAAAACAAATGGCATGTTAAACAATTTATACAATGCAGCCAGATACGCTATCCGAATGAAACCCTAAATCTCAAAATGTACATATCCCAACAAACCTCAAACGTTATTTAAAGAAGTATGTACCATGAAATTTGTAGCCTCGTCACAGACCTGCACTTATTTCTTTACAGTTTTTGGGCTGTTAGTATTGTACCGTCGCCTGAGATCTGTATTAGGTTCTGGGCCGTAAACTTTGTACAAGCAATAACGTCGCAGAATACAAAGCTTTGATCGCTGGACTCGGCCTAGCATTGGAAGTAAAAACTGAAATCCTGAAAATCTATAGCGACTCCCAGCTGCTAGTAAACCAAGTCAAAGGCGAATAAAAGAAACATGAAGGATATAGTACTTGGCAAAAGTCATGAAGTTGCTCCGAAGATTAGAAACACAAGGAGGACAATGGGAAATCATACAAATCCCACAAGATCAAAACATTGAAGCCGACGCCATTGCACAGTCTGCTTCCGAACTCGGAGACCTCTTCAGCAAAATGCATCTAAAAGAAACCCTTGACCAACCAAGCATTAGTGAAGAAGAAATAATGGCGATTGATGAGATTGACTCTTGGATGACTCCGATAATCAAATACTTAGACCTGTCACGACCCATTTTCATGAATCGCGACCGGCGCTAGGGTATGAGTATGGTTGTACCAAAACCCGTAGCCAGCCTTGCACATAAACAACAATTAGATAAACCTACAAGAAAACCAATGCTCAGGGGAAACCGAGACTTCAGCCTAATTCTAGCAGTTTATAATATTCAACATTTCTTAAAAGTGCTCAGTCAACTCTGAGTCTTAAACATGCCAAAAGTACATATTAACCAAAGTTAATTAAAGAATGCCAATACAACGATAATCATTGAATAAGTTTATAACAAATATTAGACATATAAGACTTCTAATTTCTACTGCGGTCTAAGAATAAAATTAATTTAATTAACTTTATTAAATAAAGTAAAACCTCCGAGGAAATAAAGAATCGGAGAGCAGATGACTCGCTCATTTATAACCCTGGAAAAATTGGGAAAACAACGGGGTCAGATATACTGAGATGAGTTTATACCACTATTTACATTTATCAAGCGGAAAACCTTTTAAAACCGTTTAAAACGTTTAATAACTACATTACGTATAATAGTTGGAACCCTAATCCACAATACTAAATATAACCATAATACGATTAGGCCTGGTCCCGATAGCTGAGCTACACCGAGTTACTACCGACCATTCTTAATCCATAACCAGAGTCATGAGAGCTGAGCTACACCAAGTTACTCTACTGGTCCCGAGAGCTATGCTCACACCGAGTTACCACCACATATCACATACCTTATCTAGATCAATACCGGTGCGCACGCAGTCCTAATGATGCCCATTAGGTAGCATGTTCCAACTAAAAGCCATAATGGAAAAACAGTTCGAAACATACATACAATATATATATATATATATATATATATATATATATATATATATATATATATATATATATATATATATATATATATATATATATATATATATATATATATATATTAAAATAACAATTTACTTAGTAAAGCGGTAAATAGTAAGTACAAACTCATTGCTTGCTAATCCACATGATAACCTGGCAAGCAACTAATCCTGATTCGTCTCCGAAGCACGAACAGTCGACGAGTCTAGACAATATAAATCAGAATTAAAACATGTCCTAACTCTAAAGAGTACTAGGCAACACATATAACTAGCACACATATCAACAAGCCAAGACAAAGCAAACACACTTACTTAATCCATAGCCAAAGCATAAACCAAAGTAGAGTAATCATACATATTGAACATAACCGAAGTCATACGATATTTAAGTCAAATTGAGTTCCCACTTTGAAAACATAATCCGGAAATCATTTCAATAACTTAGTTAAAATCATAAAACTAAGTTTAAACCAAATTGGTGAGCTAGCCGAGTTATCACAACTGCCAAGCTTATACTCACAAATTGGGCGACCCAAGTCTTACCCAAACCAAACATCCAACCAAAGTAAAACAATTCGTTTAAAGTCCGGAATCATTTAAATATACCAAAATCTAAATTTATAAAACAAGGGAACTCAAATCAAACATTAAAATCCAAGTACAGCATCATGATTATAAAGTGTTCGATAAAAGTCCTCAAAGGATAAACACGACCAAATAAGTCAAAAGTTAATATACAACAGCCCTAGCATGCTTAATAATCATATTTGATATAAGACATGTCATATCAAAACATTTGGTATCAATTAATCAAACCTTTCATAAATTAAGCCAATTAAGCATTCATACCACCTAGCTCAAGAAAAGACCAATCATGAAAGTCAAACCAAAACACCTTAGATCAGATTATGAACTTTCCTTAACATATAATATAAATTCAAATTAGATCCTAAGTCACCACAAATCAAAGAATCCGAAAACATAACTTTTTAGCGTAAAACTAGCTAGTTTACAAAATACGCCAACACGTACCAAAACAAATAAGATACTAACTCGAAAATTCATTTAGATCAGTAGTATATCCCATAAGTACATACAAAACAACTTAAGATCAGTTTTAAAACAAGCCAAAAACACTTAAACAATAATATTGACAATATTGTCAAAAATTGCCTAAACAAGCCAACTGAAGCAAATAAGAATTCTCTGAATCAAATCAGGTTACTACTAATCTAAAACCTTTAAAACACCACTTAGAACATATTAGATCAGTAGGTAAAGCATTTCAAACCCGTTTTGTATTCGTAGCGTTCAACTTCCTTAAAATTGCCATTTTCGCAAACCGCGGAGATTTTACAAACCAATTCCATTTTAATTATTATTTTCAATCAAAAATATTTAGATCGGTAGCTATTTATATAAAAACACCCAACAACTCAAATAACTCATATTCAATACTTGAACAAATCGTTAATCGAATCAAATTTGTACAAGTCTAAATTTCGGCAAATCGTTGATTAATTACACCAAATTGTTCTTAATTCAATTAGGATCAGATTATATTCATGAATAACTTTACAATACTTAATATACTCAGATTATACAACACCAACCAACAATCAATTGAATCCAATCATTTACAACCCTAAATCACATGTTTCTACGCATCAAACGTAAAAAGTGAATCATAAATCAAAAGAAAATGGATAAGATACCTAAGATTGATGTATGAACTGATGTATGATGAAAATAGATTAAGAATAAATGTCTGGACCAAAACTAAGTGAAGCCACCAACACACCCACGATGAACGCGACGAAGAACGCACTTAAATCTTGCGAGAGGAACGTAAAATCACACACTTAGCGTAATGAAATGAACCTGAACGTTTTGGAATGAAGAAATATAGGTCTATAAGTGTAATAGATCGTTTTTAGGTTTTAGGATTCGAAAAGGGGCTGATCACATTAGTCAGAGGGTCTATTTATAGACTATGGTGGGCTTTACATGGGCTTCGATTAAAGCCCACGGTTTAATAGGTATATTTAGAGTTAGGGACCTCCAAATAACTATCCAACCGACCAGATTTTAGTAAATCCTCTTAGGAACAACATATCCAAAGATGAGGCCGATCCGACCGTTCAATTGTGAGATATCAACGTTTTACTAACACATGACAGTTTTGAAAAATAAGTGAATGCTGTTTTGATTAATACCCAAAAATAAATTGAATGAACATCGAACACATAAGGGCTCATGGGATACATATGAGACACTCAAAAAGACACTATCAAGGTATCATAAGTGTTACTTCTAACGTATAACAATCCATAATCAAGTCGGAAACATAACAAGAACATGCTGAAATACAAAAGAACAAAGAATTCAAGAAAATAACTAATTTCTAACGGATAACCGAACTGAAAAATCAAGTTTGGAAACACGGGATATTACATTCTCCCCAACTAAAAAAAAAATCAGTCCGCGAATTTAAAACAAAAACAACTGAAGTTAAACATAACATAAAACTAAATAGCAAGCCAAACAAAACGTACATGACCAACGTAAGAACACATAATCATGATATCCAAAGAAATCAAGGAAAGCAAAATAAAAAATTTGCATAACAAACTCTGTCTCTTAAGAACATTCCTCAACCAAGTAAACAACCGAAACTGTAATCATAGGAATTCCGTTATTCATCAACTTACGCATTTGTGTAACCACAAACTTAACAGGTTGCTCCTCGAATGATAACTCAAAACCACCACACATATAAATCAACAAACTTAAATGGTAACAATAATCTCAATGCTAACTTTCAAACTTAAATGGTAACAATAATCTCAATGCCAACTTTTAAACTTAAATGGTAACAATAATCTCAATACTAACTTTCTCTTAACATAAAAACATCCCTCATAGGTGAAATCAAAGGAGGAAAAACAAACTCTCCCGCATAAAACTCGACTGAAATACTAAGGATAATTAAGAACGAAATCTCGAATCTCAAAATTGACACTGATTCGCAATATAAGCGATCACAACACACATATCCACCAAATTCTGCACCTAACAATTTGGTGCTCCAACTAATACTCGTTCAACACAACGAGAAATAACAATTATTCAACTGAGAGTCACAATTATTCTATACCGGAGTGGCTTCCAAAACCAGCTCGAAACTCATCTATTATAAAATCCTCAATATAAAATACAAGATCAAGCACTAAGCTCGACTACATTTCTTACAACTCCAAATCCTATCATCAAAATAGAAATACTGAAAAACACAAGTTGATAAATTATTGCGTTCTACAACACTTAATTACTTCCACTTATAATATCTCGATAACAAAATAATCAATAACAAAACCCAATAAACTTCAGATACTATTTCGGTTCCACAACAAACACTATAATAATCATCCAATTCTAACGATTAATACCAACTTGATAATACCATTAACTTGTGAATCATAAAACACCAAGACACATACCATTTTTCCTAGAAAACGTGAACTTAACTCATAATAATTGAATCTCCAGATTGGTAATAAAAATCTCAATTAAAATGATTCCTCCAATCATTTAGAAACATTATGCCCCAACTAAACTGAACCTTGACTGCATCTCACAACTTAAACAAAACTTTTTGTCTCTCACAATGATCAAAACGATATACAAACATTACAATAATACCATCCATTAACAAAATTGATCAACCAATCATGGTTGTCGAAACCTATTAACCGTGATTCCTGATTCTCAAATCATCTCATATATCCAAATCAAACTCAAATTTTCAAAATTATTCAATCAATTGACTATAACCTCGTATACAACGAGAGATCACTACGAATAGTTTACTACGATCAGATTGTTAGTTATGCTAAAAACCAACTTCAGGGGGTATACAATCTTTTAATACAAACCATTAGTTTTGCAAACCCTTGAAAATTTTCAAAACCTCCACATTTGAATCTGAAATTATTTTTCCTTACTTTTAATACATTTGCAAATTAATAAAACAGTTCAATTGTTAAAATTTATGTTTTCTTAAAATCAAACTTGTAAACACTTTTTAAATAGTTTATACTTTAAAAGCTAACTGTGGCAAAATCCTCCGTATTCAAAATACACATTGATGTTTCAAACATCCCAAAATTTTAAGTCGCTTCTAAATCCTCTCAAACAAAAACACAATTTGAAGAAATCGCTCAAGCGAAAAATTTATTATCCCTTTTGAATCAATTTTGACAAAATTTCTCCCTTTCCTCAGAAAGGTAAAATCAGCAATGTAAATCTCTTGTTTATAAACATACCTTTATATCAATACACCAAAATACTTTGGACAATTTCAAATCTGGAAAGATAAAGTTTCTTTTAACAACGTAGTGTATACACACACATGAGCATAACCAACATCCTTAATCCACAAATCCTTAAATCACAAATCGAAAATTATCATGAACACTCCCTAATCTGAATCTAACCATAAACCGCACTTGGCACAACTATATCTCGAGCGCAACCTCAAAATCATTCTTACTCATAACCATAAGATTCTGATTCTACAGACCAATCACCCACAACGTAAACGTCCAATAACCATCACCATCATCACAGAGTATTTGTCTAACTATCTTTCGGTAAAAGTTTTAAAATCATTTGAAATCTAACAACTTTATAAATAAATATATCACAATGTGACTCGCGAGTTCGTTTTAAAACATCTTTCTCAAAACACTTTATCGATAAAATCCATTTTACATAATTGTGCGCCAGGGTGATGACACCTCTCATCCCCAAAGAGTTGCATCCAACCCTAATCATTTCTATGCACGTGATGCATGTACTATTATGCATGTATCAATTATTAATTTGTCTTTTATTTAGTGAACATACTCGGTGCTCAATGCAATCCTATTCGTGACATTCAAAATGCATGTTCATGATATGTCTGGGCACAATTACGTGTTGAAAATATTTCAAATATTTTAACAATTCAACCTTTGAAATCAACTTCTCAAAAAAATATTTGTTAGACTTTACACTTTGTGAGATGTGCACTCGATAACCTAAAAATATTTCTCTAATTCCTTACTTGCAACCTAGTAATATTCGATGCTATACAACAACTCCTCCTAATAACTTCATTACAACTCTACTATAAAAAGTATCTAACTAACCTCAATCCAGACTGAGCATAACCAAAGAAAATAGCACATCAAAATACGTTAATTTTTTTACCGCCAGCTCCTGCATCGCACCCTCAGACTTGATGGAAACACCAATGTATTAATACACCGGTCTATCTTCTCGGTTCAGAGTTTCCACTATCCGTTTTAGGATAATCAGAAATCATCAGCCAAATCAAGGGAATATTTCCCTCATCTTTCTCGATATCGAAACCCAAAGATTTCGATCCACGAATCATACATCAAGGTAAGTCAACCTTGACTACGTGAATAAATCATCTCACGTGCTACTCCACACGAAGAGAAACAAATACAATTAACTTAGTCCAACCAAACTTGCAAGATATTCAACACAATTAAACCAAAAATTATTATGATTTTTACAACTATAAACCATGTAAGCATGCCATTAAATAAAATTAACCCCAACATATTTTATAGACCAAATCAGGACATGCTACAACAAGCTTGAACCTTTGTATTAAAATCAACTTGCAATGATATCATATTTTAAGAATACGCTTCAAAGTTCATTTTGAAATTTAAAGTCAATTACAAAATTTCCATTACAAAATTTCCAAACTTTTAGTTCAGCCCTACGGTTAAACAAAATCACTATCTGTAAAAATCTCTTCTTATAACCAATTGCTTTAAAACGGATACCCAAGTATCACAAATCATTAAAATTATCGAGCTAGCCGAAAATTACAACTACTAAGCTTAACTGCTAAATTTGGGTGACCCAAGTCGAACCCCAAAACAAACGTTTATTAAACGTATTCAAAATATTTGCCATCCGGAAAAATCATTTTAATAAAATTTTCATCCTTTCAAAATTGAGAGCTCAACGCAAACCAACCGCTAAACGGTAATTTAAAACTCAAGTGAGAAATCTTTAATCTTAAACATCCATTCCGTAAATCCCAAAATTCAAAGTAGAATAAAAATCCTCTTTACTAGCAACTTAACCAAAAATCAAACTTTTAAAGAATTTACTCAAACTTCTCTATTGATTCTCTGTCAAAACACAATTTAAGAAAAATCACTTTTCTTAATGAAAACCCTTAAAGAACATGTGGTCCTAGAGCATATATGACCATAAAACATGTTTAAAAGTTTAACCCAAAATTTCTTTATTAGGAAACAAGACTAACGCCCAAATATATCCTCATATGTACTAGCGTATATAGCACCCAACAATTACGGCCAAAGCCAAAATGTACTACCAAATAATCCATCGTTATTAATTCATTAGTGGCATAAAGTCAAAATTTATCAAACAACATCATACCCAAGTATGAGTTTTAGTAAAATCATAGCATCAATACCAAATAAAGACTGACATCACCTATAGGATGTAGGCTGAAAGTTTGAAAACAAATGATGACGTTTTAAAAAGACAAGACACGAATCCTAATTCCGCAGTAGTTCCTAAAAAACCGCATCAACTTATCATGCCAAAAACACATAACAAATAACATGCATAAGGCCTTGGTTTGAAACCAGGCTCTGATACCAAGTTTGTCACGACCCATTTTCATGAATCGCGACCGGCGCTAGGGTATGGGTATGGTTGTACCAAAACCCGTAACCAGCCTTGCACATAAACAACAATTAGATAAACCTACAAGAAAACCAATGCTTAGGGGAAACCGAGACTTCAGCCTAATTCTAGCAGTTTATAATATTCAACATTTCTTGAAAGTGCTCAGTCAACTCTGAGTCTTAAACATGCCAAAAGTACATATTAACCAAAGTTAATTAAAGAATGCAAATACAACGATAATCATTGAATAAGTTTATAACAAATATTAGACATATAAGACTTCTAATTTCTACTGCGGTCTAAGAATAAAATTAATTTAATTAACTTTATTAAATAAAGTAAAACCTCCGAGGAAATAAAGAATCGGAGAGCAGATGACTCGCTCATTTATAACCCTGGAAAAATTGGGAAAACAACGGGGTCAGATATACTGAGATGAGTTCATACCACTATTTATATTTATCAAGTGGAAAACCTTTTAAAACCGTTTAAAACATTTAATAACTACATTACGTATAATAGTTGGAACCCTAATCCACAATACTAAATATAACCATAATACGATTGGGCCTGGTCCTGAGAGCTGAGCTACACCGAGTTACCACCGACCATTCTTAATCCATTACAAGAGTCCCGAGAGCTGAGCTACACCGAGTTACTCTATACTGGTCCCGAGAGCTATGCTCACACCGAGTTACCACCACATATCACATACCTTATCTAGATCAATACCGGTGCGCACGCAGTCCTAATGATGCCCATTAGGTAGCATGTTCCAACTAAAAGCCATAATGGAAAAACAGTTCGAAACATACATACAATATATATTTATATATTAAAATAACAATTTACTTAATAAAGCGGTAAATAGTAAGTACAAACTCATTGCTTGCAAATCCACATGATAACCTGGCAAGCAACTAATCCTGACTCATCTCCGAAGCACGAACAGTCGACGAGTCTAGACAATATAAATCAGAATTAAAACATGTCCTAACTCTAAAGAGTACTAGACAACACATATAACTAGCACAAATATCAACAAGTCAAGACAAAGCAAACACACTTACTTAATCCATAGCCAAAGCATAAACCAAAGTAGAGTAATCATACATATTGAACATAACCGAAGTCATACGATATTTAAGTCAAATTGAGTTCCCACTTTAAAAACATAATCCGGAAATCATTTCAATAACTTAGTTAAAATCATAAAACTAAGTTTAAACCAAAGTGGTGAGCTAGCCGAGTTATCACAACTCCCAAGCCTATACTCACAAATTGGGCGACCCAAGTCTAACCCAAACCAAACATCCAACCAAAGTAAAACAATTCGTTTAAAGTCCGGAATCATTTAAATATACCAAAGTCTAAATTTATAAAACAAGGGAACTCAAATCAAACATTAAAATCCAAGTACAGCATCATGATTATAAAGTGTTCGATAAAAGTCCTCAAAGGATAAACACGACCAAATAAGTCAAAAGTTAATATACAACAGCCCTAGCATGCTTAATAATCATATTTGATATAAGACATGTCATATCAAAACATTTGGTATCAATTAATCAAACCTTTCATAAATTAAGCCAATTAAGCATTCATACCACCTAGCTCAAGAAAAGACCAATCGTGAAAGTCAAACCAAAACACCTTAGATCAGATTATGAACTTTCCTTAACATATAATATAAATTCAAATCAGATCGTAAGTCACCACAAATCAAAGAATCTGAAAACATAGCTTTTTAGCGTAAAACTAGCTAGTTTACAAAATACGCCAACACGTACCAAAACAAATAAGATACTAACTCGAAAATTCATTTAGATCAGTAGTATATCCCATAAGTACATACAAAAGAACTTAAGATCAGTTTTAAAACAAGCCAAAAACACTTAAACAATAATATTGACAATATTGTCAAAAATTGCCTAAATAAGCCAACTGAAGCAAATAAGAATTCTCTGAATCAAATCAGGTTACTACTAATCTAAAACATTTAAAACACCACTTAGAACATATTAGATCAGTAGGTAAAGCATTTCAAACCCGTTTTGTATTCGTAGCGTTCAACTTCCTTAAAATTGCCATTTTCGCAAACCGCAGAGATTTTACAAACCAATTCCATTTTAATTATTATTTTCAATCAAAAATATTTAGATCAGTAGCTATTTATATAAAAACACCCAACAACTCAAATAACTCAGATTCAATACTTCAACAAATCGTTAATCGAATCAAATTTGTACAAGTCTAAATTTCGGCAAATCGTTGATTAATTACACCAAATTGTTCTTAATTCAATTAGGATCAGATTATATTCATGAATAACTTTATAATACTTAATATACTCAGATTATACAACACCAACCAACAATCAATTAAATCCAATCATTTACAACCCTAAATAACATGTTTCTACGCATCAAACGTAACAAGTGAATCATAAATCAAAAGGAAATGGATAAGATACCTAAGATTGATGTATGAACTGATGTATGATGAAAATAGATCAAGAATAAAGGTCTGGACCAAAACTAAGTGAAGCCACCAACACACCCACGATGAACGCGACAAAGAACGCACTTAAATCTTGCAAGAGGAACGTAAAATCACACACTTAGCGTAATGAAATGAACCCGAACATTTTGGAATGAAGAAATATAGGTCTGTAAGTGTAATAGATCGTTTTTAGGTTTTAGGGTTCGAAAGGGGGCTAATCACATTAGTTAGAGGGTCTATTTATAGACTATTGTGGGCTTTACATGGGCTTCGATTAAAGCCCACGATTTAATAGGTATATTTAGAGTTAGGGACCTCCAAATAATGATCCAACCGACCAGAGTTTATTAAATCCTCTTAGGAACAACATATCCAAAGACGAACCCGATCCGACCGTTCAATTGTGAGATATCAACGTTTTACTAACACATGACAGTTTTGGAAAATAAGTGAATGTTGTTTTGATTAATACTCAAAAATAAATTGAATGAACATCGAACACATAAGGGCTCATGAGATACATATGAGACACTCAAAAAGACACTATCAAGGTATCATAAGTGTTACTTCTAACGTATAACAATCCATAATCAAGTCGGAAACATAACAAGAACATGCTGAAATACAAAAGAACAAAGAATTCAAGAAAATAACTAATTTCTAACGGATAACCGAACTGACAAATCAAGTTTGAAAACACGGGGTATTACAAGACCGAAGAGAACTACCACTAGATAGCACTGAAGCCATCTGAATCATCCGAAAATTGGCTAATTACTCGTACTACAACGAGGTCCTTTACCAAACTTCTTTGACTCATCCATGGGCAAAATGTGTTTCGTCGGAGAGCGGGAACCTAATACTAAAAGAAATTCATGAGGTTATATGCGGGGCACGCGAGGGCATAGCCACAATTGCGAGGAAAATAATGCTTCAGAGGTAGTACTGGCCAACCATCAAGTTAGACACAAAAGCACTTGTGAAAAAATGCGACAAATGCCAAAAACACGACAATGTCAGCCATCGGCCAACAGTACCACAAGGATCCCTGAAGAGTCCTTGGCCCTTCTCCATGTAGGGAATAGACATAGTTGGACCTTTTCCAATAGGGAAAACTCAAATGAATTTCTTAATCGTAGCTATCGAGCACTTCATGATATGGGTCGAGGTAGCACCAGTGTCGGGTTATGGACCGTGAATTATGTACCGTCGCCACAGATTTCCCAGTTATCCTTAATTTTAAGTCTAGACCGTAATCTATGTACAGTCGCCTTAGACATATAAATAATCATCACTTACTTCTAATATGATCAATATTGGTATGCACAGAGTCCTATTACCACTCAATAGGAAGCTTGTTTCATCAGATTTATATCGGTTTCAAATATCAAATGCAATACGAATCAAATAAACATTTAAAAGATTTAAAACATTTTTGTATTAATATTCAAAAGTAAAATGTAAACTGACAGTCAACCGCTGTATCCAAAATAATACTTCCTTATTGCTGCTGTACTTTCCACCCCGAGATTAGCAAACTCGTCGGATCTAAATATAAATTATTGATTAATAATTATAAAATAGATCAAGCTTAACTCTAGAGTTTACTATTGACTCAAACTACTATCAAACAACACATATCATTAAAATTTTATTTTCTTTAATAATTAGTTATTCTATTATCAATCTGAGCTCCGTTTTTAAAACAATTTTCACGTTTTCATCGACCAAATTCATAATTTCTTAGTGTGATTTTTAAATCTTGATTTACTAATAAACATAAATCATAATCATAATTATAACCTGTAGGCCGAGACCTCACACTCTCCAGACCCGATTATTTATATTCCACTGTTATAATTCATTCTTGAATGTAAAATTTTACTTTAACATAACATATAAATAAACTCTTCATAGCTCAATATAGATAGTTCCAATTAACTAACTCAATTTAATTAAACACTTATAACAAATAATATTTCACCATCAAATCCTGTAACTTATTATAATATATTGATACTTTTGTTTTTATAATCCCATTCCAATAATATTTATAATTGGTTTATAAGTAACTCGTACTCTAATTATATTTATGCAATTAAACGTTTAAATCATAATTCTATTTCATTCTCAATCCGTAACTTCGTTATAATATCAGTTTTGACTCTTGTAATATAATTTATTATCAAAAATATTTTCAGTATTTATTTTCATATTTACTCATTTCTTAACAGCTCTATTTTCTTAGAATAAAAATATTGATGCATTTTTCATTTGTTAGGATACACAAATATAGAGCAATCCGATATTGTTTTAACAATGCAGTGAAAGTAGTATTTCAGATGTTTTATCCTAGGAACGCCGCGGTTGCTAGTCAGCTTTGCACCACTGAACTGTGCCGCGGAACGTATAAAGGAGAGCGACCTAGTGCGCGATTCAGCGTCATCGTGTTCCTGTTCATTTACAGCAATTATTCCAACAGTTAATGCTAAGGTGTCACCGCGCGAATTGCCACATATTTGCCATTTATGAAAAATATTAAGTAAAAGATTCAGATAATGATCTAAAAGGCCAACTGTTTAGTAAAAGCTCTCCTTCTATCTAAATTTTAAAGATGTTTTTCACATATGAAAAATATATAGTAGTTCATGTCAGCGACACATCAACATTTTTTTTTAGGTTAGGACATTTTTAAAAGGTCTAATTAATTAAAAAACCCTCACCTTATAACATTTTTTCGTTTAAACCACGACCTAGGAAAAAATTCATTTCTACCCTTTTTTTGATTTTTCGTTTTCAACTGTACCCTAAAGCATCAAATTGAACCTTTTTCATTTAAAACAAAGTTTAAAATAGTCCTTCATTTTTTAAGCTATATTCTAATTAGACTTTAATGTTATTAATGGTACAAAATTACCTTCTTTTTTATAAAATAAAACTTTTAATTATTATTTAATTATTAATAATTTATTAAATACAAACCGTAAAAATAAAAATAAATTAAATTAAAAAAAAATTCCGACTCTCCGTCCGGAGAAGGAGCACATGCTGCCTTTTTTTTTTATCAAAGGTGGAAATCGACTTTTTAGAGTCTCATGTTAGTTGTTAGTTACCGAGGCGTGGTTCGCACCCACAACCTCTCGATGCACTTAGAGACTCCTTAACTATTGAGTTTTTTAGACAAATACACCTAAAACGGCTAAATAATCTCACGGCTACCACAACAATTTAATGCTAACCATAATACCGTTTGTCATAAGTTTCTTATAATAAATAAGCTTCCTGATTTGCCAAATTACGACTCTCTTAAATAGGAGCTGTTCTCTTCCAAAATTGAATCAATCTCCATGTCGCAAGATTCTCTCAAGATCAAACTTACAGTTTCCATTCATAATCAGTAATTCAGAGACGATTCCAACAAAATCAAACGCAGTACGCGATTCAAGATAAAAATCGAGGAATCACAGCTGATATGAGTTTACTAAGTGATTCAGGTTAGTCTCTGATCAATCGCGACTCGAATTCAACAAATTCTTTTTCAATTTTGAAATTGATCAATCGCGACTCAAATTCAACTCATTCTTTATCAATTTTGAAATTGATAAATCGCGACTCAAATTCAACTGTTATATCTGATATATCGCATAAATAGGTTTCTGTTTTCAAATTTAAATTGAATGATTTTATAACTGGTATACATTGAATTTTTTTTTTTGCAGTTCTTAATTGATAATTCATTCAATTTTGTGATAGTTAGTGATTTTTGAATTTACTAAAGCTGTTATTGTAGTTTTAATTATTATTGATGTGTTATAGTTTGCTAAATGGTTAATAAGGTTCTACTAATAGTTTGAATGAACATTCATTCAATTATGTGATACTTAGTGTATTTTTAGTTTGATAAAGCTGTTATTGTAGTTTTAATGTTTAATGATGTGTTATAGTTTGCTAAATGGTTAATAAGGTTCTACTAATTGTTTGAATGAATATTCATTCAATTTTGTGATAGTTAGTGTATTTTTAGTTTGATAAAGGAGTTATTGTAGTTTTAATGTTTAATGATGTGTTATAGTTTACTAAATAGTAAATAAGGCTCTACTAATAGATTGAATGAATATACATTCAAGTTTGTGATAGTTAGTGTACTTTTAGTTTTATAAAGCTGTTATAGTAGTTTTAATGGTTATTCTGTTTATAGTTTACTAATGGTTTAATATGTGTTACTAATGTTAAATCATTAAAATGCAGCAAAAGGAACACTGAAGGCTCTTGTGCACTATGATGGAGTATGGGATGAGCATTTTAATTACTCCAACTACAAGATGAAAGGAATACTGATAAGGGAAAACACAACCTTTGAAGAAATTAAGGAATTGATAGCAGGTAAACTAGAGGTAAACAGTTGGGAAACCAAAATGGAAATCAGATTTCAGTTAGAAAGCAACTACCAAACTTTACAAATTGAAGATAATGTCAGCCTGCAATTCTACATTGAAATGAAAAAAGATGAACCGCGAGTAACCAGTTTTCCATTATGTGTTACAACAAACAAATTTGAAGGTCAGCCACAAATACAAAATATCAACAGTGAAGCTTCTATTGGAATTATTAAAGAACAATTTGTGGATACAACGTCTAGTAGTGGCACTGCAATTGATATTATAAAATATGCAGAAATATTATACAACCAGACAAGAAAAGAAGATGAGGAAGCTGAAAGTAAACACAAGAAATCAACATCGTCACTGATCCAAAAATAACAGAAATCTATGTTGGACAGATCTTCAAAGACAAAGAAACTATGAAGACAAGTTTCTGTTTCTACACGATTGCTAACCAATTTTAGTATAAAGTTAGTAAGTCTTGCAAAAGAGAATATATAGTCATTTGCATTGATGAAGATTGCAGGTGGACAGTGAGAGCTTCAAGAGATGGAAAGACAAATATGTTTGTGATTAGAAGAATGATAAACATCCACACATGCCCACCAAATATAAGAATGGATGACAAAAGGCAAGCAACAGCTTCAATAATAGGGGAACATATAAAAATGAAGTTCTTGGATATAAAAACAATCTATACTCCAGCTGATATTATTGCAGATATTCAGAGAGATTTTGGGATTGTTTTGAGTTACAATAGGGCATGGAGGTCAAAAGTAAAGGCACTAAACCAAATTAGAGGTAGTCCGTGCGACTCGTATTCAATTTTGCCTGGATATTTGCACATGCTTCTACAAACTAATCCAGGGTCAGTTGTAGATCTTCATACAACTGATGAAAACAAATTTGAATATATGTTTATGGCTCTAGATGCTTCTATTAAAGGTTGGAGATACTGTAGATCAATAATTGTAGTAGATGGAACATTTTTGAAGTCGAACTACGGTGGAACATTAATAACAGCAAGTACACAAGACGGAAATGGTAAGATTTTCCCCCTTGCTTTTGCAGTTGTTGATTCCGAAAATGATGATTCCTGGGAATATTTTTTTTTAAAATTGAAAGAAGCATTTGGTGGAAGAAATGGGCTGTGTATTGTTTCAGATAGGCATTTGAGTATATTGAATGGGGTCAAAAAGGTTTTTCCTGAAGCAAGTCATGCAATATGTATGTACCATTTGCTAAGTAACATCAAATCAAAGTTCAAACACGATCCGGATACATTGAGAGACTGTTTCTATGGAGCTGCAAGATCATACACAACTAAGGGATTTGACTACTACATGAAAGAGCTTGATGCCATTAATGCCGGAATTCGAAAGTACCTAACAGATATTGGGATCGAGAAGTGGGCAAGAGCACATTGTAAAGCTAATAGGTATGACTAAAAAAAAATTATATTAGTTAACTGATAATTCTTTATAAGTTTGATATGACTATTCTTTATATAGTTAACTGACAGTTTCCTTTATATTTACTGTAAGTTTGTTATATAAATTACAACAAGTTTGATCATAATTTATAAAATATTAGGTACTCGACAATGACATCGAATATCGCCGAGTCTTTGAATGCAGCAATCAAAGCAGCTAGGGAATTACCAATAACAACGCTCCTTGAAAGTTTGAGGCGTTTGATGCAAGAATGGAGTTATGCTAACAGAAATATTGCAATTTGTACATTTACTAAGCTGACAAACAAAGCAGAACATGAACTCAGAAATCACTATGCATCATCTTTAAGAATGAAGGTAAATTTTCAATTACAGTACATTTTAATTTCAACTATACTATATTAGCTAACTGTTTTCTAAGAGTTGCCTAATAGTAAGTTAACTGTCAAATATATATTTTTCACAACAGGCTTCAACATCTGTTAGAGGTTTGCACAGTGTGGAAGATGGTGATAAAACCTTTATAGTAAAACTTAATGAAAGAACATGCACATGCTGCAGATTTCAATTGGATGAAATGCCATGTCCACATGCTATTGCTATATTAAGCAAACTACACCAAGAACCATATCAATACTGCTCAGACTTTTTCACTAAAGAAAATGTGCTTGCCACATATGAAGGAGTTGTCTATCCAATGCCTAGCCAAAATAATTGGGATTTACCTGCCAATGTTGAAAGTATGGAAGTTCTTCCGCCAATAGGAGCAATTCCAGCAGGAAGACCAAAGAAAAGAAGAATCACGGCACCAAATGAAATAAAGAAGACAAATCAGTGTGGAAGATGCAAACAAAGAGGACATAATAAGAAGACATGTAAAAATATACCAAAATAATAAAATTTAGTTTTCAAATACATTTCCTAAATACATTGATTAAATGATTTGTAATTCATTGAATTTTGGCTCAATTAAAGGATTTCCTTCTTTTTTTTATTTGTTTCTTATAATTTTAACCATTTACCAATTATTTACTACTGTGTTACCAGAGATATATCAAAAAATTATATGTCACTACATATTAAGACAGTGATAAATAATAAATTACTTACATATTAAGACAGTGATAAATAATAAATTACTAAACTATTACTACATGTTTTATAAATTACTAGAGGTTTGCTAATATGTTGCTTAACATATATTTATAAAGTTACTATAGGTTTCCTAATAGGTTACTAATAAGTTACGTAGCATCTATTTATAAAGTTTTATTAAAAAGTTTTATTTATAGTTTATTTTCTTTACTTAAATATTAATAATATTTATAATCTCATTTAAATCTATCAACTTTTTTAATATATTTAATTTGATATTTAAAATGATATAATCTTAAAAATTTCTTTATAGACTACTAACTATAAAGCACTACCTTACTATTAATTTACCAAAACAATATCAAAAGTATACTACAACATACAACTGATAAAGGAAATTTAGTTAATATCTATAAAATTATAAAAAATATTATAAGTTTACTAACCAGTTACCAAAACATTACTAACAGTATAAGTCAATTACCATTTACTAAAACTAAAACAGTAGCCATTACAAACAAAGTCATACAAACAAAGTCATACAAACAAAGTCATAATAGGAAAAAAAACAATATTGTTCAGATCTTGTTCAGACAAAACACTAAAAAACTTAAAAGTACTAAGCTAAAATGATAAGCTTCAGATCTTGTTCTTCCCTTTCCTCTTTGGATTTGGGACCTCCTCTTCAACCTCTTCATCGCTAACAATATTTTTCTCTATCTTCATATTGCCATAGCGGTACAGAAGAAATGCAACACGCTCACGATAATTCTCAATATTAAATTCAGAAGGTATTTCTTTACGCAGACACAAAAACTCCGCAAAAGCAAGCAAAAACGCACCACAATCGCTGAATAAAAAACATAAAAATGAATTATTCAACAAAACTGCATAATTTTACAAATAGTAAATTTGAAAACATACCAATCCTTTTGATTTGGAAGATCATCCACAGTTTCAATACGGAAAGCATCAGTTGAATTCTTATTCAAATAAGGCTGAGAAGTCAGATCAATGTCACTGCGCAACTCATAAAAATTCATCTGAGATAAAAAAAGTGGAATTAGAACAGAATATTTTGTAGTTGCTTCAACTGCAGACTTCTTCGCCACATTTGAACTCATAGAGTTATACACATATATGCATCTTTCTTTGAAGACCAAACGCCCCAAAATCCAGTGCTTCTGCTTCTTCATGTTCATTGGAAACAACACCTCATCTACATTCTCCCAATGTGTATTGCAAAGCATCTTGTATCCACAAATATACTTTGCAATAAGACTACGATCAGTAACTGAAGTAGATTCAGGCTTCTTCCTCTTCAAGTATGCCACATAGTATGAAGTCATTCTATCATCGAAGAGGCAGTCAGTTGTCGTAATTCGCACACCACCAACAGGTCTATACTTGACTCTTTTACGAATGTAGTACATAACAATGTTGATATGCTGTAAAGAAAAGTAGAATTATAAATAACTATAACAATTAGTAAACATTTAGTAGATAAGTAGAACATAACATCAAATGGTAAAAATAGAAATACTTACACGACACTGTAATAATTCACCCGAGTAATTAAGCGAATGAAACCAATTTTTGTTATCCACCTGATCCACGCCATAATTGAATGGAGTTTCGATAATGTCGAAACCTGCTTCATAAGCATTTCGACTACAAAAAAAGAACAAATAGGAGGTAAAAAAACATTCAAGCAATCCTTCTAGCAAAAAAGGGTAAATATAACATATCACAATTATAGTCTTACTTAAACTTTTCGTCAACCCAGTTATTAAACTCCATCTGTCCCGCATAACCTATATCTCTACAAATATCATCATCAAGAGGATACAATCCCTTCTTAAGAACCACATCCGGCTTAGCCTTAACAAATGCTAGAGGCACCACATCAGCAACTTTGAATTTTGAGGCAATCTTTTCAATTTGTTGTAATTGAGAAGAAAAAGAAAAATGCAATGAATAAATGATAGTTACTATTATTAAAATAAATATGATAATAATTAGTAAACCATTAGCAAACAATTAGAGAAAATATGAAAAGTAAAACTGTTCGAAAACACTTAGAAAAATAACTGTTAACTACATAGTAAACAACTAGTAAACTCTTAGAAAATAAAAAGTAAAACAAAAACATGAAAAATTCTATAGAAGTACTATAAAGGTAATTTTTATTTATATTTATATTTACAAAATAAATATGGTAATGATTAGTAAACCATTAGCAAACAAATTAGAGAAAAAAATGAAAAGTAAACTGTTAAAAAACAATTAGAAAAATAGTAAACCACTAGTAAACACTTAGAAAATAAAAAGTAAAACAACAACATAAAAAAATCTATAGAAGTACTACCTCAGATGGACTGCCTCGATACACAGCAATTTCTTTCAAAGCTGCCTTCTTTATCTATATAAAAAGCATAAAAAAATGTATTGGTAAAGTACTAATATGCAAATAATAAAAAAACAAAAATTTTAAAAAAGTAAGATAAAAAATATACCTCAGATTCTTGTTTTTCAACAGAACCAGCAGCTTCCTTTTTCAACAAAGCATCAGTAGCTTCCTTTTCAATCTTATTGACCATATCAGTCAGTAAGGAATCATCATATCCGACATCCTCATCAACGCCATGGCCCAACATCTTATCAGCAGCTTCTTTCTCAGCAAGCTCTACAGCTTTTGTAAGGGCATTAAGTTCGCTAGAATTGAATGTAGAGCAGGTTTCTGCCCCAACGGTACTTTGACTACTTAATTCATCGAACTTAAAACTTGGACCGCTATCAAAACAGAAACCCTGAAGAAAAAAAAATTAATAACAATATAGAAAACGCAGCAGACAATTTACATTAAAAACTTAAAAAGTAAAAGTACCCTTCCACTATATTTCACAGCTGTGTCAACCACTTTAGAAACTATATGACCCTCATCATATTTCTTCTCGCCCCTATCAACATCATCCTGCTGCTCATGTCCACTATCATCAGCGACATTTCCATGACTTGAACCATCGTTCTTCTCATTATCCTCGTCTTCATCCGGTTTCTTACCATCTTCTTTAGTCTTACCGTCATCATTCTCATTATCATCGTCATTACCGTCACTATCTTTATCGTCATCTTCAGAATCTTCATTTTTATTGTTGTCGTCAGCAACATCTTTCTTTGCATCTTTCCAACAAGCCTGATTAAAAATACAAAATTAGTTAACCATTAGAAAACTACAAGTAAATTATTGGTAAACTAAAACATAAAATAATAAATTCAAAAATTAGTAAAGCATTAGCAAACAGCTGGTAAACTACAAGTAAATTGCTAATAGTGTAAAAACCTCAGCAGGAGGAACAACAACTTCTTTTTCAGATTCCATTTTCAGAACAGCAGCTTCCTCAAGGGCACTAAGATCGATGGAATCAAACGTCGAAGATGTCGCTACACCTATAGTACTTTGAGTGTTGACTTCTTCAACATTGGAAGTTGAACCATCATGCAGTGAAAATGCCTTAAAAAATAAAGTTTATTAGTAAAAATATAATATTAGACCTTTTACTTAAAATTATAAATTAAAATTAAAATTACCTTGATATTATCTTTTGTAACATTGTGACCCTCATCATCATTTTTTTCACCACTACCAACAGCATCATCATCTTCCAACTTATATTCATAATTGAACCTCTCACTCAAAACAGAATCAGAAGCGAAATTACCAGCACCATCGTCCTCTTCATCATCGTCATTTTCTTCTTTCTTATTATCTTCGTCTTTGTTATTATCCTCCTCTTTCTCGTTGTTATCATTACGATGAAAATCATTCACACCATTATCATCATCTTCAACCTGAAAAACATTTCAATAAAAAACAAGTAAATACACAATTAAAACTAAATGAACAAATTTGGTTTACTAACTGTATACAACATAGTAACTAAGTGATTACCTGAATAGGTTGTCCACCAACACCATTTTTTATCAAATCTTTCAGTTCACCAAACTGAGTATTAATACCAGAGAACTGAGTCTCTACAAATATCTTGAAATTCTGAAACTCATGGTAAAACTTAGATTGATCCCAAAACAATTTATGAATTTTAGTTTTCATTGAAATCCCTTCACTTGCTTCTGGCTCATTCTCAACTTTCCGCTTTCCTTTGACAAACAAACCTTCTAAATCCAGCGCTGACCTCTCCTCGCCAGTGGGATGTAAATTGCTTAATTTCAACTAAATATAAATGATAAAACTGAGTCAGTTAACTTAATGGTTACTAAAAGTGAACCACCAGTTTACCAGAACTATATTGCACAAATAGATATTTAATGAATAGTTAGACTAATATATTAAAATACCTGGTCAGCAGTTTTATCAAATAGGTTTCGCAAGAAATACGAGCGTTCTTGGACCTCTAACACCTCCCAACGCAGTATACGAGGAATTTCATTTCCTGAACTAGTAGCAACTGCGCTTTCAATTGTAGGGCAACACTCAAAAAACCAAGTTTGGAAAGCCAAAGGGAATCCATCATATCGAGAGGAATTAGGATGACCAGTTTTTGAACTTTTTCTCTTTAAAAAATCACAATTTTTCCAAGTACTGAGTTTACTTTTCAAATACTCCACTGTAAAATGAAACAAATCCTTCCCCCAAGGAAAATTTTCAAATTCCCCACTACAAACAAGATCAAAATTCTTATCACGAACATTTGACTCATCTTTGTTGTTATATAGAAAATTCTCAATAAAATACAAAACAGCCATTTGAAAAGCCTCTTCCTCATTATTCCAACGCTTAGAAACAAAGCTATCCTCCAAAAACTTTTTTGAAACTTTTTTTACATTTCCAAAACAGTTTTTTCTAAAGTCAGAAGACACAGTATTCTGAGACTTAAAATCAACACTGCCATTAACTTTCAAACCGGTTATTAAAGCAAATTCGTCGATTGAAAACTTAAGAAACTTTCCTGACACCTTAATCCACAACTCATATTTAACAGGCTGTTTAACTTCTCTAAGCAGTAAACAGTGAATCAACTGCCCTTGAAGTTTATACTCTTTCATGCGTAAAAAATATCCAAAAACAGATTTTGAAAACCTTTCTAAAGTTTCAGGTTGTAAAAGTTTTTTGATATTAGAAATGACAGAAACACCAGCATTATGAAGAATCTTGTGGGGAAAATGCTCATGAGGCCTAATGAAATAGTCCCAATCCTGAAAAGTAAAATTAAAACTGATAAACATATGAATAGTAAAATATATAATATAGCAAAAAGAAAAAACATCATTAGAAAACATATAGAAAACCATATAAATATTACAATAATATAAAGTAAAAAACTAGATTCCCATTAACAACCATTAGGTAAACTATGATTAAAACTAAATTTAAACAAAACATTTGTAATAAAAAAAATGAATGAAAAACAAGCTCTTAACTAACACATAGTAACACAAAAACAAACCTATATACAAATATATGTATATTATAACAAAATTAGAAAACAAAAATAAAAACAGATAACCATTAGAAACTAGTAAGATAATTATAATATAAATTAACAATATTAAATAAACGAGTAAATTAACCACATAAGCATTTATAAACTGATTAAAAATTCCAAATCACACAATATTCACATTATTAACTAATAAATAACAAATAAAATGCAATTAATAAAAAAATGTAACAAACAAAATACCTTAACATTTCTAATAGCTTTAGAACTTTCACCAACAGAAAAGTTTGATTTCATTTTTTTCTTAACTTGCATCGGAACTTCCTGAAAATCGTCGTCATCGTCATCATGATCATCTGAAACTCTCATTTCAGTCTCCACAAAATCAATCTTCCGTTTCATCGCTGGATTCTTTCGTTTAGGGATTTTAGAGGGAGATTTAGGATTTTTTTTCGAAACTGAGCGAGTAGTAACCATTTTGTGAAGAGTATGAAATTAAAAAACTGAACGCAAAGAACACTAAGTAATCGTGGTTGAGCAGTTAAGAAAACACAAAGTCAGTAAGGAAATGGAGCGGTTAAAAGAGAAAAAGAAGGAAATTTAAACATGCAATGACAGACAAAACACCTAGATTATAGCGAAGGATTAATAGCTGAGAGATAATTGAAATGAGATTAACGGTAAAATAAGAAACGAAAAGTACTAATCTGCAATACAAAAACAATAAGATCGTAAAAAAGATGGAGGATGGGCCGCGCGGTGCTGATGAGATTATTTAGGCCTTTTAACGTGCTGGGCCTAATTTCCACTTAACTATTCAGGCTAGGCCCACATTGGCCACATGCTGCCTTAAAACGGATAAAAACTGATAGGTTTGTGTTTAATTAGAGCAAGCGCTAAATTGATGAGCCAATTGGGCACATAACATAAGTTGAGGCGGGATAAAGTAGTTTTTACGAGTTATGATAAGATAGTAAATAAACGAAATAGAGAGGGCAAAAAGGAAAGAAGAGAACCAAAACGGCAGCATTGGACCAAACCAAACCCATAGTAAAGATTGGCTGTTTGACAAATGGGACCCAACCCACCCCAATATTTTGCAGTGGGAGTCCACACTCTTTCTTATATTCCAAAGATACTCTCTCACAATATTTCATTTTTGTCTTAAAACTTTACTCTAAAATTTGAGATTGAATTTTTGAAAACCAAAAAAGGAATCGGATTGTTGAAATCAGAGGCAGGCAGCTCTCGATCTCTTACACGGTAATCACATCTCTCCTTGTTTTCTGTAGTTTTTTTATTTAGTTTTTGTTATCTCAACTCATCGGCTATTCATCCTTTATTTACATGATCATCATCTTCTAATTCTAGTTTTTCAAAAGATCAACACAAAATTAATTTCCTTACAACCTCTGTTTTTTTTCTAATTTTAACTTAAAAAAATTAGTTTTCCACCTCTATATCAATTTTAGTTGAAGTTGATCGGAAGTGAAATGATATTATTTTTTGATAATCGAGAAGAGAAGTGCTTATAAGAAGAATTGAATCTGTAGTTTAATATAATATTGTATACCGTTTATACTGTTTGAATTATAGTTTACTGGTGAAATAGAATTATTAGTTGTTGAAATTAAACAAGAACTATAACTTGCTAAGAATTCCTTTCTAGCTAAAAGCAGTATATATGTAAGTGTATCAATTTCATTTGAATTAATTTTAAATGGTGTGAAATTGGTAAATTAATTTTCCTTTAATTAGAAGTCCCTTGTATTTGAATCTTTTCTGATAAAAGAAAAATTGAATGTTAAATGCATTTTGTTTATTCTAGGAAAATATGGGAATTATGGGATTGAATTGCAAATAATAGGAGAATTGAGCTGTCACCGTCTTTTTTATAATTATACTTTTGAGGTTAGAAAATGAAACAAAAGAAAAGAAGACAGGGCCCACCCACTACGGTTCCTTTTTGGTTCTTCCATTTATATAATGTTTATTTAAAACAAAATTGACTGATTGATGCATCTCATCTTCTCAAATGGATGGCCTAGATTGCATTACTTTTCAACGTTTTATCACAAAAGGAGAATTTCAATCGCTTCAGATTTGGAGTGGCAAGTACTGTTATTAGCTAATTATATAATTTGTAATATATTTAATAGTTTACTACTAAACTATAGCTCAAATGTCATGGAATCAATTTTTTTCTTTTTAATTAAAAGGACAAATAGAAATTAATAGTTTCACATGATGGGTCAGATGTATGATTTAGATCTTAATATAGTTTTTGTCCTGCTTATACAATAAAAAAAACAAAAGTCACCAAACAAATGAATAAAACAATAATGCAGGGTTGTAAGTTTTGTCACAATTACTACTGTTCAGGTCTTGCCTTACATGTATATATGTGATCATGGTAGGCATGTTCATTTATTTATTTCAAATTTTTCTTAGTTTATTGTTCATTATTACAAAATTAGAGGGTGGGTCAAATTTTCTGCACGCACCCTTATCTTAATATGATAATATTTCCTTTAGGGGGCCCCGATGTGCAATATAATATTTATTTTGGGGTGTTGATGTGCAATTTAGGCCTCATTAATCCTCTTTAAATTAATTTAAAAATCCGCTTTAAATTAATTTAAAAATCCTCTTTAAGTAATAAATTATTAGAAGATCAATCAACATAGCATAAGCAAAATTTATTTATATGACATTTCAACGTCTGTTTTTATATAGTATTATTTTTTAATCTCCTCAGCCGACTTGTAATTTGTAAAATGAAACACCAAATAAATATTTTACAACTTTTTTTTGGAGTTTAGGGGGAATAACTGAAACTTTCATGTTGTCGCTGGAGCAATATTTTCGTAATTTAACGAATTAATTTTTTTTTTTGATAATTGGAAAAATGAATTTTCGATTTTGACAGTTTGATGCCCAGTATTTATACCATTTGAACTATAGTTTATTGGTTAAATTATTTTCATTGAATTAAAAAAAAATTGGGTCTGGGCGGTGGCCAGGGTATACAATTATAGTTGGTTGGATAATAATAAATTTATGTTATCATGATCCATCCACTTATTATGATGAGGCTGAAATTTTCATGTGCAAATCTGCTAGTAGTACTTTGTAATAAAAAAATGTATATTAATTTCTGACTTTTTTAGTATTTGGTTGATTTATTTATTTCTCTTATAGACATTAATTTGATTATTTCAATTGTTTTAAGTTTCTTCTTTTACGATTTTAAAACTGAAAAGATAATTTAACCAAACGCACCTAAAATTAATGAAATATTAAATGCTTTACTTAAATGAGTTTTTCTGTAATAAGAAATGTACTGGTTTCAGTTTTCTTTTCAAATTGAAACAGTTTTCAGTTAAAGTCTGAGCATTTTACAGCTACTGAACTAATTAATTCATTTATTTATTTATCTGATGTGTCTTTTTGTCACCGATACACCATAGATTACAAAATCTAGCTGCCAGGTCAGCTAATACACTCTGTCAATATCATAGTTTTTTTATATTCTTCCTGAGTTGATGTAAAAGTCTACATAAAATAAATGTTTTTATATATGAGGCTGTATAGGGATAAAATTTAGAATATTTAGTTTTAAAAAATCTAGATATTTTGTTTTATAATTCTGCATTTCGAATATATAGTTTTTAAATATGTGTAAGCTTAAAAACTTGTGAACATCAAATTCTTGTTCATGCTCACACATATCTAATGAATTGTTTAGGAAATAAAAAACTAGAATAAAACCAATCAGTATAGTTGATATTTCATATCTAGAATGAAATGTATTTTTCATATTTAAATTAAATGTTATCTGTAAATAATGTAATGTAATGACTTGAAATGAATTCCACAAAACAGAATGGCAATGTAATTCTGTGGTTAGATTTTATATTTTTCATGTGAAAGTTGAGAGTGATTTTCAGTTAAGTTTGTGCTTTGTGTAGCATTTTCCAATGTTTCTTAATTATTAATTCAATTAAGTATTTTCAAATTTTAACTCATGCTTAACTTTGTATATATTTCACAGATACAAATCTAAACATGGAAGAAGCCACCCAAGTTTCAGATGTGCCAATAATGAAGGGTGATAGTGAGGATAAAGCTGAGCCCATCAAGGTAAGTTTTTGACAATCACCTGTGATACAAATGTTAATTCTTCTTTCAATATAAAATTTCCGACGTCGTTCTCTCCGTGATGCTTGTTATGAACCAAGGATGTCACTGATTGTGTTTTTGATTCCTTGTAATGAAAACATAGACACAAGAAATATTGAAATGGAAAATCACAAAACAATATTTTACAAGGAATAGGTGGTTTTGGAGTTAGATAAACAAAATTGAAACGCCGAAATATAGGATTCAATAGTGCAATATGAATGAAAACTATCCCAGAAATTGGGAAAATAAAAAATATTCGATTTATCTTTGAAACAGGCAACAAACGGAGAGTTGGCAGAGGTAGAAAAAGGAGAGACTGATGGAGAATTCATAAAGGTAGAGAAGGAATTGGTTAATGCGAATGAAGCAACTGCAGAGGTGTCGACGATTGAAGGAAGTTTAAGCAGGGAGTTACTGGAAGCTCAAGAGAATGCCAAGGAATTGGAACTCGAATTAACAAGAGTAGCTGAATCCTTAAAGCTGTCCGAGTCTGAGAATGCCAAGGTGCGGGAAGAGGTATTGCTTGTAAAGGAGAAGCTGGAGGGAAGTGAAAAGAAGTATGAGGAGCTTCAAGTAACTAACAAGAAATTGCAAGAGCAGATAATTGAAGCCGAGGAGAAATACAGTTTGCAGCTCAACTCTTTGCAAGAAGCTCTGCAGGTGCAAGAAACGAAGCACAAGGAATTGATGCAAGTGAAGGAGTCATTCGATGGCCTCAGCCTTGATCTTGACAGCTCCAAAAAGAAGATGCAAGAGTTGGAACAGGAACTGCAGGTTTCTGCAGCTGAGGCCAAGAGATTTGAGGAGTTGCACAAAGAAAGCGGTTCTCATGCTGATTCTGCGACACAAAGAGCTTCGGAATTCGAGAGGCTGCTTGAGGAGGCAAAAGTAACTGCAAACGAAATGGAAAATCAGATGACTACTCTTCAAAAGGAAGTTCAGAGCCTCTATGAGAAGATTGCCGAAAACCAGAAGGTCGAAGAAGCCCTTCAAAACGCTACCACACAACTTTCAGCTGTTACGGAAGAATTGGCACTTTCAAAATCACAACTGCTGGACATGGAAGAAAGAGTTTCTTCAAAGGAGGCTCTTGTAACTGAATTAACACAAGATTTGGAATTGAAAAGGGTTTCGGAAACTCAGATGAAGGAAGATTTCTTGTCCTTGGAGAGCTTGGTCAGTGCCACCAAAGAAGATCTTCAGGAAAAGGTTTCTCAGTTGGAAGCCATAAAATTGAAGCTGAAGGAGGAAGTTGATGCAAGGGAATCCGCTGAAGCCAAGATTCAAAACAAGGAAGCAGAGGTGTCAACTTTAAATGACGAATTGGCTAAAGTAGTGAAAGAAAAAGAAGCTCTTGAAGCAACTGTAACCAATCTTACTAGTAATGCAGCACAAATGAAAGAATTATGCAGTGACGTTGAGAACAAGTTGAAAGTTTCAGATGAGAATTTCTTGAAAACGGATTCGCTTTTGTCTCAAGCTTTATCAAACAATGCAGAGCTTGAACAAAAATTGAAATCTCTGGAAGAGCTTCACAGCGAGTCAGGAATTGCTGTAGCATCAGCTACTCAAAAGAATTTGGACCTTGAGGATTTAATTAAAGCTTCAAATGAGGCAGCAGAAAATGCAAAATCCCAACTGAGAGAATTTGAGACACGTTCTATTGCAATAGAGCAGAAGAATGTGGAGCTTGAGCAACAACTGAATTTAGTTGAACTGAAATGCAGTGATGCTGAGAGAGAAGCAAACGAATTCTCTGTGAAAGTATCTGAACTAAGTAATGCATTAAAAGATTTGGAGGAAGAAAAGAAACAGTTGAGCGATCAGATACAGGAATACCAGGTCAAGATAACCAACCTTGAATCTTCTCTAAATCAGTCATCATCGAAAACTGCAGAGCTTGAGGAGGAGTTAAGAATTGCTACTGAGAAGTCTGCTGAACATGAGGACCGAGCAAATATGAGCCATCAGCGCGGCCTTGAACTTGAAGATCTGTTCCAGATGTCTCATTCAAAAGTAGAGGACGCTAGCAAAAAGGTCAATGAACTAGAGCTGTTACTTGAAGCAGAGAAGTACAGGATTCAGGAACTAGAAGAGCAGATCAGCACATTAGAAAAAAAATCTGTGGATGCAGAAGCAGAGTCCAACAAATACTTCAACAAGGCATCTGAACTTTCATCGGAGCTTGAAGCATTCCAAGCAAAAGCATCATGCCTTGAAATTGCAATGCAAGCAGCCAGTGAAAAGGAGCGAGATCTGACAGAATGCCTTAATTCAGTAACTACCGAAAAGAAAATCTTAGAAGATGCTTCAAGCAGTACCACTGAGAAGCTGTCTGAAGCCGAGAATCTTGTGGAAGTCTTGCGCAATGAGTTGAATGTGATGCAAGAGAAGTTGGAGTCCATTGAAAAAGATCTATCAGCTGCTGGATTGAGAGAAAGCGATGTGATGTTGAAGCTCAAGTCTACCGAGGAGCAACTGGAGCAACAAGTGAAGCTATTAGAGGAAGCTACTGTGAGAAAATCAGAGCTTGAAACATTGCATGAATCTTTAGCTAGAGATTCAGAACTCAAACTTCAAGAAACTTTAGCAAACTTCACCAACAAAGACTCTGAGGCAAAATTGCTGGTTGACAAACTGATGACTCTCCAAGACCAAGTGAAGTCATATGAAGACCAGGTATCAGAAGCAGCTGGAAAATCTGCAACTTTGAAGGAAGAATTAGATTTGTGTTTGCTAAAAGTGGCTTCTGTGGAAACCGCAAATGAAGAACTTGGAAAGCAGATTTTGGAAGCAGAAAATAAGGCTTCTAACTCTCAAGCAGAGAATGAACTCTTAATCGAGAGAAACAATCAACTCAGAAGCAAGGTCGATGAACTTCAGGATTTGCTGAATTCTGAAGTTTCTCAGAAGGAGGCCTCAGCTGAACAACTTGCTTCTCACGTAAGCACTATCTCAGAAATATCAGATAAGCACTCGAGGGCTTTAGAACTCCATTCTTCAACTGAAGCCCGGCTGTTACAAGTAGAAGAGGAGCTAAAAGAGGCCATTGAGAGATTGGCTCAGAGGGAATCTGAAACAAAAGATTTGAACGACAAGCTCAATGCACATGAAAGCCAAATAAAATTACATGGAGAGCAAACTCGTGAAGTATCTTCCATAGCTGAAACCCGAAAACTTGAGTTGGAAGAGGCTCACATAAAATTAAAACAATTGGAAAGTATTGTTGAGGAATTGCAAACCAAGTCTAGCCACTTTGAGAAGGAGAATGAAGGACTAGCTGAGGTAAATTTGAAGCTCACACAAGAACTGGCCTCCAACGAGTCAAAACTGAGTGGTTTAGAGGCAAAACTGTCTGCAACCCATTCTGAGAAGGATGAAACAGTAGAACAGCTTCACACTTCAAACAAAGCTATTGAAGATTTGACCCAGCAGCTCACTGATGAAGGGAAAAGACTGCAGTCTCAGGTTTGATACACTTCCTTTTGAATTCTTGTAAAACGAGTTAGTTGATATGGTCGTCTGACTCGATAAACTGTGCATATGCAGCTATCTTCTGCTGTGGAAGAGAAAAACCTGCTTAATGACTCATATCAAAACTCCAAGAAGGAACTCCAATCTGTGATCGTCCAGCTTGAAGAGCAACTGAAAGAGCAGAAGGCAAGCGATGATATCCTAAAATCCGAGATTAAAAATCTAAAGGCTGCTATGGATGAGAAATCCGTATTGCAATCCCATCTCCAGGAACTTGAGGGAAAATTGGCAACAGCTGAAGCTCGACTGAAAGAAGAGGTAATCATATAATCCCAAGTACCTTTATGCTTAACAAAAGTATTAAAAACGGAAGCTCAATGAAGTTCAAGGAAGTATCATTTCTTGGTGTGTGTTAGTTCTTACTGTCCTTGTGGTTTTATATTTTCTGAAACTTGTCTGCCATGTCCAATCAAACAGGAAGAAGCAGATGCTAAAAAGGAAGCAGCCCTGAAGAAATCCATTGAAGAGCTTGAAGCCAAGAAAAAAGAAACCATACTTCTAGTTAACCAAGTGAAGGAGCTTGAGCAGAAACTAGAACTGGCTGATGCAAAGTTGTTGAAAAAGGTGAGTTCATGCACTCCATTATTCATTATGGGGCCCCCAAGACTGCATAAATATATAACCAAGTTTGACATAATCTCACTGAAATTTGTGCAGGTTGATGATGTGAAGGACGGCACAGAAATAAAATCAAGAGACATCGGAGAAACATTTACAACTCCGACGAAGAGGAAGAGTAAGAAAAAGGCGGTGGAGGCTGCATCTGCTTCTGCTTCTACTACTGCAGTTGCAGAGGCTTCTCCTGCATTGCACTTCAAGTTTATTTTGGGGGTGGCCCTTGTTTCTGTCATCCTTGGCATCATTCTGGGAAAACGTTATTAGTTTTCATGTTTTCTTATTTTGGTTTGCCTATTCTATTTCTTTTCATTCTTTTTTTTTCTGGGCTTATCATCAATTCCTTGTGTAGTGTGAGTTTTTGCACAGCAGATTGGAAGTTTTGTTTCAACACTTTCTAGTTAGGTTCTTGATTTTGGTCAAGTACTTTGTTTATCAGTATTATCAATTACTTGAATACAAAGATAAAAGAGTGTTTGATACTGTTTGCAAGAAAATAATTCCAAACTCGGAACTAGATAGGTTCCATTTAGGTGTAATGCTTTAATCGGTTTACCTAAGTTTGGTTTAAAGGAAATAAGGTGTAGCTCACGTGTCACGAGGTACAAGTTAATGCAGTAACCTAAAGTTCAGACGAGATTTACTCGCAGGTAGAAACTAATCCGGAAACCTAGAGGTTTAAACAGGACTAGTGTCAAAGCTAGAAGTACTAATTTGAAGGCCTAGGAACCCAAACAAAATTAATGTTCAATCTACTACTAAATTAAGTTTAATCTGGAAATTAAGATAAAAAAAATCTAAACTTTGGTTTTTGGTTAATTTGATAAATGATGTGTAAATTTTATTAAATAAAAAAAAGTAAATATAGTATATTCGGAAGAAAAAGAATAAAAAATAAAATTTCAAACTCTAAGTAGTTTTAGCAATTATTTCAAAAGCATAATATTTTTTATAACTACTCTCTAAAAAAGAGGAGGCAATGTAGAAACAGCAATCTAAAGAATTATGTTTAGCCGAAAAGGATCGAATTAATAAGTTCTTCCTTATGAAAGCTTTGAATGGATAAAAAAACGAATCTCATTCTTTCTTAAAAATGCTTATTAGTTGTAAGGACTGATTCGTTCTGTAAAGATTAAAATTAATAAAATGAAAATCAATTAATAATAAAGAAAGTCCGACCATTTTATTTTAGACGCGCCGTCTTCTTATTAAATTCAAATTCTTAAATAAAGAGAAAAAAAGTCGAAATTTGATTATTCTACATCTTAGGTTTTCATGTTCTTTCATCTAGTCAGCCATTGATTTTGATAATTTCTACAATTAAAATAGGTAAGTCGCTCATTTAGGGGTCTTAGCTAGTGATCAAGTTGTATTTTTCTTGTCTGGTATTTCATCGGAATAAGCAGTACGCAAGACTGAATTTTTTATCTCATGTTTACTTTTCGTGAAAATATATAATTGAATTATTTTTTCGTCCAAAAGAATTAAGAAATATTCATGGTAACCAATTCCATTTTTTGCAGTTCTTTCACGGTAAAGCGACATTCTACCTTAAACGGGGAAAGGGATATTGTTTCACCATATCTTTTAATCTTATGTATAGAAAGTTTGTCATCTGTGATTAGAAAGACAGTTCAGGATAAAGCTATCCATGGAGTACAAGTCTGTAGAGGGAGTACTCACAATTTGCATCTCCTGTTCGCCGATGATCGTTTCCTGTAATCAAAACCTTGAAACGTGCATCTGAATAGCTGCATACATACAATATGATTTGACCAAAATTGGGAATACAAAAAAACAACTTGGAACTAGAAAACTACTTCAGAATGTGTTATTCAACATCAAATCTAATTTTAAGCAAGGCTTTGTTAGCAATCACAAGAGTATTTGGTTCAGTTCAGATTCCTTTAACTGAACAAACCGAAAAACTAAATAATATATAACCAAACTGATCAAATTAGTTGCTTTACTCAATTAATTTGGTTAAAACCAATAAAATTATAAATTTTATATGAAATAAACATTTTGGTCAATTACCAAAGTAAAAGTAAATATTTATAAAAATCTTAAACCAAGCCGGTTTGATTGTTTATTTTGGTTTAAGTGAAATTAATGCTTGACCAACACAATCAAATCTAGATTACCACTTCTACTCATTTTTATCTTAGCAACAAGTTAAGATTTTTGGACACCTCAGATTAGAACTAATCAGACTACAGCAACACTAACAAATTCTAATAATGTAAAACAGAGTACAAAAGATTTTCATACTTTCAAGCTTCACCTTTCAACACACTACTTCATCCGAGTTTTACGGCTTCAAACATAAACCTTTCTGCAGTTGGGCCGTCAGCCAAGCATAGTGAGACATCAATGAACGCAGCTATTTGCGCTATAACTCGTGGTCTTACTTAAATTCTTTCAGCCCTTCAAAAATCTCGAAGTCAGCAAACCCTGCAAATTGAACCAAGGTTGTAATCAATTAAGTAAAAGAAAAGTGTCGATATTATGAATGTTTTGAAATCCAGAAAGTGCAATTACCAACACCCAAGTCTTCAATTTCATCAATTGCAGATCCTGCTGGCATATTGTTAGCTACTTGGGCGGCGTTAGCAGAAGGGGGAACTAGAGCCATCCAATCTGAACTCTCATAATCTTCCATGCAAACGTCATTTTGCAGGATCCAATCTTCCACAGCACTGATATCGTCAAATGAAATAGGGTCCACAGAAACCTGACTTTTGCTTTCATCAACACTACAATGAAGTCAATTAGCAATATAGCAACATTGTTATTGTTAACCCGTAAATATCTTTAAAACCATACTTACATTTGTTTGAGACGCAAGTTGCACTGCACAAAAACAACATCATTGAGTCGTTTGCGCTCCAGCAAATTTCTCGTGGCATGTACCTTTTCAAAAGGGATGTGATTGCGCCTGCACCCAATCGAGCTGCATGTTTGACTGAGTATACGAAGTGCCAAACGTGCCAAATTCAGACAGCCTCCGCCATACGTAGACCACCATTCAGCTAATACAAGGAAATGCCATTACGAGATCAGGTAAAAAAAACAAATTTAACAGGAGAAGTGTTCTTTTTGCAATACAACACTACGTACCAGGAAGCAGAGTTTCTCTTGATCTAATTGCCATCTTCCTCCCAAGATCTCCAGCGGCACTCTTGTAGATGTGTAATTCTTTGACTATCTTATCTTGGATTTCTATATCAGGGACCAATTTCTCTATGCAGTCGAACACTCTTGACGTAATCTCATTATGCACATCTCCTTCAATGCTATAGAAGAAATTTGGGTTAAGAAAGAAACCTGCAACATGGAGAGGAGGTTGCCGTTGCTGATCCCACCTATTATCTATGATATTCCAGTACACCATGTAATCCTCTCTTTTAACAAATTCTCTCTTTATTGTTTCTTTTGCTCGATACATTCCCGCAAATATGTATCCCATTCCAGCTTTCTTTTTGCTACTAGCTATTCCCAAAACTCGTAGGAGGGGACTTGTAAGGCGGATTATCAAGATGCATGAAGACCAAAATGATCGATTACCTATAATTTCTAGCATTGCCGATCCTCCAAGTTGCTTTGCATATGGGCAGTCTATCCACTCCTGAGAAGTTATCATAGTTTGCAAGCTGAGCTTAAAGTCAGCCATCCTTTGCAACATTGTAAAATTAGTAGCAGAACGAGTTAGGCCCTGTTGCACAATATCTTTGCCACCCGTAAACTTTCTCATTAAATTCAACACTGTACTATGGTTGTATACAAATCTTGTGACAGATTTAGCCTGTTCAATTACTGCATTGATCCACTCGAGTTTTCCCATATCCTCTAGTATCAAATCAATGCAATGAGCTGCACAAGGAGCCCAATACAGAGAAGGAAAAGTATCCATTAATCTTTTTCCGGCGGCAATATAATGCTTCTCACCATGTGTAATCACCTGCAAAACATTACCAGGTCCAACTTCTTCCACCACTTGTTTAAGCAACATATATAGATCATCTGGAGAATATATGATGTGTGATGCATCCACAGATTTCAGAAACACAGTTCCTTGAGAACAATTCACAAAAATATTTAGTAAGACTGTTCCGCGTTCAGAGTTCCATTCTTCAACCATGATAGAACAGCCAGTCCTAGTCCATGTAGTCCTAAAGTGTTCAATGTCATTTTTAATTTCCTCAACTAACTTCTTCAGTATCCAGCCGCGAAGGTCGTGATTAGAGGGTGCTAGTATCCCTGATGCTCCAGAAGAAAGCATATCTACGAGCCTCTGAAAATAGGTGGAGTCCAACGCATCAAAATTTGCTCCTATGTCATACAAGAACTTTCCCATTGTCGAGTGAATAGCATTGTCTACCTTTTTCAAATGTAAAATATTCAAAGGACCACTATTATCAACAACTGCCAAGGGAGTTTTACCTCTTCCCCTTTTCCTTGAATCCGTATTTCCCTGACTTATCAAATCATCTTCGTCAAGTGGAAAATTTGAATAAGGATCAATTGGAACAGGGACTCCATTTTCATCATCCTCGTAATGAAAAGGATTAGCAAACGCGTCAGTATCAACATGAACAGTTGGGGAATCAACATCAGTACCGTCCTCAGTGACCATCCTTTGTTTCTTCTTTTGTTTCGGTACAACCTCATGCAAACACTCTTGAATGGAAAGCCGAATATCAGACGGAACTCGCTCACAAACCGGGGCAGCACCCTTTCGACCAGCAAGATGTTCCTTGAATCGGTAAATGCCACCACCCTTAAATACTTTATCACAATAATTACACTTAATCTGAACCCTGTCACCAATTTTCAAAGCTTGACAATATTTCCAAGCCAAATCCTTCTTATGACGGGTAACTTTAGTGGTGGTGAGTGGCTGCTCAGGAGTATTATCAAAGTCATTATTACCTAAAGAAAGCCTTTCCTGAGACACCCTTTGCTTATTCTGCTTAGCTGAAGAGGCAGAACCATCAAGAGCCTGTTCCATTAATACCCGAACATCAGGCGGAACCCGTTGACATATAGGGCCACCGCCTTTTCGACCAGCAAGATGTTCTTTAAGCCTAAAAATTCCACCACCTTTAAAGATTTTACCACAATAAATACACTTTATATGCACTTTCTCACCCTCTTTAAGCATTTCACAATACTTCCACCCTGAGTCACGTTTATGCCCTAAACTTGGTGACTCCATTGTACACCACAAACCCTAAATTCTTTACTTCTGCTGAACACTCAGATACAAAATTCAGGGTTTTCTTAACAATGTAAAATCTTTAAAGAAAACCCTAAAGAAGCATTATGATTATGAATACACTGCAGACATATACATACCATAATTCTAAGCAAATTGAGTAACAGAGACGAGCAAATTAACACAGAAATTCATCATATTTGGCTTTGCTTTTGTTTTCAAAGAAAATAAAATTAACAGTAAATATGAAACCGAAAATTGGGCGAACCGGTTAGGGCAGACGAGAGTCGATTGAGTTGAGCCAATTGGTTATGGGTTCACCGGTGATCTGAAATCTGATAATTGCAACCGAAGCCTTTTTAACGGTGGGCGGGAGTATGAACCAGCGAGCAGTTGTGAGCCAACCAATTGATCGGGTCTGGTTTTCTGTTTAGGTTAAATGATGGGAAAGAAAGGTTGGTTCCTTTTTCTCATTCTCTTTTCTACCCTCAATTTCCACCATAATTTTTACCTACTCTTAACTGTATAAATATAATATCATAACCATAAGTAACAGTATTTTACACCTTCAAAATACTGTTTTTTTTTTGTCATAGAGTAAACTTTATTAAATAAAATATGAAAATATACATCAATGAAACGACTCATCGACACTATCGAGTTAGCCATTCCAAACTCAAATGATGAGAGCTGCAAATGCAGTCATCGACAATGGGCTTTTTTAGCCACTGAATAGACCACTCAATTATAGTAACAACGTATTAAGAAAAGCTATCACCCAAATAAATCTATTATCATTAAAAGAAGAATTTCCGACATCATGAAATTATGATAGTCTGAATAACAGATCCTCCATCAACGTTTGAAATCTCAATGCTTCGGCCATAATTGAAAAAGCCAAACTCCTGCCAAGATAAAAAAAAGGGTTAATTCTTAAAAAAATCACGAACTTTACATGAAGTTTCATTTTAATCATGACCTTTAAAAGTTGTCATTTAAAGGCACGAACTTTCATTTTATTTCAAATCTATCACCAAATTAAAATTCGGTGTATTTTATCTAATTAAAATTTTCTAATCCTAGATACTCTATCTGAAAGATAATAAGATTTGATGTTGATTAATAATTTGAGTCTTTCGTTAATGGTTTAGTGAAGAATTTAGTCAATAAAAATACACTGAAATGATGAATTTGAAACAATATGAAAGTTTGTGCATTTAAATGGCAACTTTTAAAGGTCATGATTAAAATGAAACTTCGTGTAAAGTTCGTAATTTTTTTAGGATTTAACCCTAAAAAAAATTATGCCAACTTGTCAATACATAGTCTATAGTTATTTTATTAATTTAAACAAATTAAAGGTTACTTTATCCATTTTTCCCCGTTAAATGAAATCATTTTCATCTCATGGTAAAATAGATAAAATAAAGTAACTATAGAAAAGCCATTAAATACGTACAAGTAAACTGTTTATTTAATTTTAATACTTATTGATGATTTAATAAACTATTAAATAATTATACACAAGTAACATGTGTTTTAGTAAAAAAATAATATAATAGTTACATTATCCACTTTTCATAAAATAACTATATAATATCCATAAAATATTGATTCATCGTCCTTTAGTTCTAAATGTTGAGATAGTATAATTTTAAATCAATGCATTCCATTTGATTGTAAATTATCGTTGTTGTTAATGTTTTAAAAAAATATAGAATATAAGTGTTAAAAATGGCAACTTCATCATGTAAAAGAATAGTGTCAAAATAATGAATATAAAATCACGCTAAAATAATAATGAAAAATCACGCCATGTAGTGATATAAAATCACGCCAATTAGTGATATAAAATCACGAAAAAAAAATCACGCCAAAATAGTGATATAAAATCACGTCAAGTAGTGATATAACATCACGCCAAAAACTAGATAGCACGGATACTAAAAAGACATAAAACGGGTAAGGTCAAATGACATTTAAAAATAAACAAAAACAAAAGACAATAAATATGAAAAAATGTGTTAATAATAGAAATATAAGGATTATTATAAATATTAAAAGTTACAAATTTTATATATACTAAATTTAGTTTATATATTTACGACAATTACTGAAATTAGCATTTATGAAAATTTATAATTTAAGTTCATAAAGAATAAAAATCTTTAAATTTTATTGAAAAATTGAAGTTAATATTTTATAAATGTTACGAAAATACTATGTAATTCTACAACTATTTAAATATAAAATATCTTGTAGATAATTTGAATGATAAACTTTATGGATAATAGATGAGATATCGAATGAGTAAAAAAATATGTAATTTTACAAATATTTAAACATGAAATATCTAGTAGGTAATTTGAATAATAAATTTTATAATGATAGATAAGATTTCGAATGAGTTTTCAATTGTTTTCAATTTCCGAATAAAAAAATTTAAAAATTTAAAAATATTTGTGTTTTCTAGTATCCGTGATTCTTATGCCAAAATAGTGATATAAAATCACGCCAAAATAATAACAGTGATAGAAATTATTGCTTTTAAAAAGGTTAAAAATGACAAGAATGTAATCATTTTATCTAGGGTTAATTGCAAATTAATACACAAACTTTACCCTAATTTGCAATTATAACACGAACTTTAAAACTTGGCAAATTGGTACACCGATTTTCATTTTTTGGTGAATTGATACACCGAACTGAAAAAATATTAACGTGGACATTGTCATATACAACCACGTGTTGTTGTATGATTGATCGGTGTACTAATTTGCCAAAAAAATGAAAGTTGGTGTATTAAATTGCCAAGTTTCAAAGTTCGTGTTGTAATTGCAAATTAGGGTAAAGTTCGTGTATTAATTTGCAATTAATCATTTTATCTATACGAAAAGATAAGCCACAAATAATTTTAATAAAGATAAAGAAAAATAAAACAAACTCAAGAAAGGAAGACTATAAAAAAAATTATATATTTTTAGCAGTTATGTAAATGATTTTGGAATACGTTTGTCTATAAAAAAGGACAAATTATGATATACATGACAAAAAATTCAATTTTTAAAATTTTGCAGAATTCAATATTATAATCTCTATGGTAGAAATAAAAAAATGTAATATTTATGAATTACGAGAAAGGGAAATAAATAATTAAATTTCTGATATTTATTATTTTTAGAAGAAAATGAGTCAATTAAAATTCTAATTTTGTGAAAATGGTAATTGAAACTCTGAAACATGAAAAGCAAATACGAAATTAAAAAATTGAAGGAAAAACTAAAGTAATAATGAAGGAAAAGTAGTTACGTTTTTTTTTTGAGAATGATGAAAATCTCATTAATAGAAAAATAAAAATACAACTTGATCAAATATTGAATAAATCAATACATTCAAGAAGTACAATAATAGAACATCAGTAAAATAACAGAAGATCATATCTAATTTCTTCAATTGCATTGACGAATCTCTTTTAATATGCAACTCGGCGATCCGTCCGCTCCACTCGAAGGTTATTTTAAACCACAAATCGACTCTTTGGTCTTTGAATGAGTCCGATTGAGAGAATATTAAAAATAAGATTTCTACTGATATCATTTCAGATCTACACTCCGTAGATAATTCCATCAAGGAAATAGCAAAACCCATAAAGGGTAAGAGCCAGAACTTCACAAAGGACGACAAAACATCCATAAAGAAAAAAAGAAAAATAACAACAGATCTCAGATCTGTGATTATTGACGCAAAATAAATTAAATACGAGATTTGAACAGAAAACGAGAAAGTAAGGAGGTGATTTTGAACCAAAAAATGGCCAAAATCACCTCCCTCTTGTTGCGGCTAAGGAAAAGTAGTTACTATTCTAGCAAAAAGCAAGAGAAAAAAAACGGTTACTAAACATTTTCATAGCCGTATCAAAAAAATTATGAAGTTTCGTACTTATCAAAAAACTCATAAAAATAATGACGTTAAACGATATTTGTAATTATCAATAACAATATATAAAATTAAAAGATTAAAATATAATAATATATATTTTTAGTGTTAAAATTTAAACCTGGCAATGGAAGGACATGAGCAGCAATATAATGATGAAGATGATGGAATTCGAAATTTTCGAAATTGGATTACCATAAGAAGATTAATTATGTGGGTATTCCATACTATTTCATATTTTCAATTACATAATTATTTCATTTTTTAAGTACGTACAACATTCTAATCTAAATTAAGTGTAAGGTTAAAGATCTATAAAGAGTTAATTTTTTTTTAGAAAGAGGATGTTAGGCTTTTTAGTTGTTGTTTTGTCATTTAAACTCTTGAAATTCTTAAAAGGTGCAAAAAAAAAGACTAAATACACCACGTTAATCCTTTTAATTTGTTTTTTTGCCACTTAGTCCTTCGATGATTTCAATTATTTTCTTTCAAATACAAGGGTTTATTTACATTATTTAAAAATATTGAGGGCTAAAATGGTAAGAAAATAACTAAAATGACTTATGTACCCTTTTTAAAAAACTTGAAGAATTATTTTTATATTTTCTACATAAATATAATATTTATTTTAATAAATTTTATAATTGTTTTATTTATCGAATTTATTGTATTATAATTTATATGCAATATATTGATGAATATAATAATGGCCTAGTAGTAAATTTACAATGGATTTTGACAGATTTTTAATATTTTGTGCCCCCGTTCCTTATGTATTTTCGGATTTGTGTCTAATGGAGAAATACTTCCCATTTTGTGCATAGGCACATGTAGCCCGCAATTTGAAATTGCAGGCTGAGGGCCAGCTCGCAATATGATATTGCGGGCTCGTGTTAAACTGAGTGATTAATATTAATCACCCAGTTTAACACCAGCCTGCAATATCATATTACAGGCCGTCAGTGAGTCCCTGCTGTGGCAGGAAATCTCTTGACCAAACACAGCCCGCAATATGATATTGCGGACTGTGCTTGCTATAAATTGGTGTGGTGAGCCGGATGCTCACCACACCAATCTCACACTCAAATTAATAAAAAAAAGTTCTTATAAACTATTATTATTAGTTGGTCGTTATAATTTTTCGAAGTTCGACGTAATTCTTTTTTGGAGCTAGACGGAAATCATTTTTTTGAGCTAGACGGATATTTTTCGAAGTTTGCCAGAATTCTTTTTTGGCGCTAGACGGAGGATTTCTTTTTCGAAACTAGATGGAAATTATTTTTCGGAATACTATTATTATTTTACGAGGACGACAAGAGGTGAGTTTGTATTATTGTTTTTAGTTAATCTTTTTATTATTAGTAAAATATTAGAAATTATTATAATTTAGAATATGTTATAATTTTGAGTATACATATAATTTAGAAAATATATTTTTCGAACAGGTAAAAAGTGATAAGGACTGAAACGTTCAATAATGATTTCCAGAGAAATTTATCCGGGTGATGAGCTTGTGATCCGGACGTGGAATCCAGCTTCAGATCTATGTGCAGCAATGTGTTCTTGAATGATTGAAGCATTTTAGTTTTGTTTGATCGAATGATGTGTGTGTGTGTGTGTTATAGTGGTTCGGCCACCACTATGATCTGGACGTGGAATCCAGTTTTGGATCTATGTGCAGCAACGCGTCTTGAATGATTGAAGCGTTTCAGCTTTGTTTGATCGAATTTTGTGTGTGTGTGCTAGAGTGGTTCGGCCACCATTGTGATTCGTAGGGTTTATTGTCTGTTTTGGGGGGTTATGTGTGCCACCTCTGGTTAGGTCAATTAAGGGTCCTATTTATAAAGGTTAGATTATGGGTGATGCTAGCTAAAGTCTAGGTTACGTTAAGAGTCTTTTAGTTAGAGTTGTACATGTATATGAATAGTGAAAGTCTATGAAGTGATAGAGTATTATGAATAAGATTAGTTTTTACAATTATCATCAGGATTAATTTATTTATCTTTTGTATTAAATCTTATAGGCTAAGCAAAAGAGCGTTAAAACATGTTTTGGTGTCCAAAAAATATCAAAAATGACTCCTGGGACTCTAAGGATTTGAATATGGTCAATTTAGCCCTTCAAACTTGCAAATTGACCCAAAAACTTCTAAGATATTGATATTAGTCCAATTTCTTAGACTTAGTTCACAATCTCTTTAGATTTTTATAGGCTACCTACATCTAATTACGTTTCAATCCTTCAAGTTTGCCATTGTGCAGGGACCTGACCAGCTTTAATATAACTAAGTGGACCACAAGCTCGTCACTAGGATAAATTTCTCTGGGAAACCATCATTGGACACTTCAGTCCTTTATCACTTTTTACCTGTCCGAAAAATAGGTGTCTACATTTTTCCCCTCTTTGACAGGAAATAACAAAGTAGGTCAATTCTTATCAAAGAAGAAACTCGTTGTTCGACAGAAAACAAGGATATTGCCCACCACATGAGGTACTCGCTCGTCGGTGGTTTAGTAATGCCCTAGCCTGAGCATTACTGGTTGAGGCGCATGCACCTGGTCCAATGCCCTCTAGTTTTGGGCTACTCTGCATATGTTCGAAAGTAGGTCTTCTTAGATGTCTTGAAGGTCATCCATTGAGCTTGGACTTCCCGTTGTGTGCCCCGTGGAATGGAGCTATAAACTCTCAGCTATTTTGAGAGTGATCCAATGGCTTGGACCCCTAGTAATTAGCATGCATGGTACTTCTTAGGTTTATAAAAGGGATGTCATTCCCTTGGCCGTCCTAAGGGCACCCTATTACGTAGGTGCCTGGTATTTATCCTGTTTGGTGCCTCTTATGTTTGTAAAGGGAACTACATCCCCTTGGCCGTCTCTAGGGCCACCCTCATAGGTCCTGATTCCATAGTTATTCCACAACTATCAAAAATGTCTGAAGTTTATTTGAACTATTGCAGACAATATCTGGATGTTTGGTTGACATTAGATTCTCCTCCATTCGGATTCTTTCATGTAGGGTCGTCCGCTGTTATGTTGTTTTGGGTGTTGCATTCCGCAAATAATGGTGTGGCGGTGTCTTTCTACCGTTAGTCGTTATAATTTGATCTCGTCTTCTTACTCTATCGAGGATGAAATATGATCTTAGTATTCTGGCTGGTCTGATCGTAGGTGTAGTCTGGGGAAGTATTCGTGTCCGTCCGTTGAGGAGGTACTCTACTCTGATTTACTAAAGGATATTCTGGTACATCTACTGAGGATGTAGTCTGCTCGGATTTTCCAGGGAAGTGCAAATAGTCTGTTCCACTAAGAAGGTATAGATAGTCCACTGGGGAAGTGCTCTAATAGTGAAGTGATCCGGTTCTTTGATTGTCTACGTCGTTTGTACTTGGGATGTCCGATTGTCCGGCCCGGTTGAGGGTAAAACTTAGTCTAGTCTGTTTGGAATCTGAAAATATGAATTCTGGCGTTTTGAGGATTGAAAACTCTAATCTCCGGTATGTTGAGGATTTGAAAGTTCGAATTCTAGTATGACCTCTTTCAGGCGTAAGAATGGCTCTAGGTAGTTGTGAGCGGAGCGGGGTTTGGGGGCCGCTTGCCCAAGGCTTATGGCTGATTTCTCGATCTGAAAATGGAGTCGCCACCTAGTTCAACTAGGAAATGCCTTTTAAACCGACTAGGTAACTTTACTTGCTTATGGGTAAGATTACCGTACATTACACCAAAAGACCGGGTTCGTGGACCTCCCCGAGACTCGTGTGCTTGGCTTATCGGTTACCAGTTTTATTTGCCAGACATATTTGCATTATCGCATCTCAACATTATATGCAATTCACATGATATGAGAGCTGGAAACAAACAAGTATGAAAGCGTGTAAACAAGTTTGACCCGCATATGACTCAATCTGGACTGGCATTTGAGGCAAGTAGCAGGTACTCCTAATCAGACATCTAACCTTAGAGGTTTCTAACAAGTAGCGAAGTCTGGTGTCACGACCCGAAATCTCGGGCCGAGACCGGCGTTAGGGAATGGGAGTGGTATCTCCGAAACTCGTAGCAAACCTAAATTTCACTATAAATTTTTCGCGTTTTAAAAACATTATATGAGTTATAAAACTGTTTTAAGAAAAACTGGCAACATAACATCTGAAAACAAAGCACCACTATCACGACCCAAATTATTGAGCCGAGACCGGCGCTAGGGAATGGGAGTGGTAGCTCCAAACCCGTAGCAAGCCTAAAATAACTATAAAGTTTTCGCAAATAAAAATATAATATCATATACAAAATAATTTCAGAAAACTCTGACATTAAAATATTATATTAGAGTTTACATTCAAAATAAACTGTTTGAAATCAAATCACAAATTTTGTACTGACACCTACTGACTACTGCAGCTCTAGGAACTCATACTCTGTGCAAGCCAATCGACTTCTGGCACAGCGAAGATGGTTTGACTGATCCAACTCTGTCTACCTGAAGAACATCAGAGTGAGGGGGTCAGTATTTTGGGAAATACTGAGTGAGTTTGCAAATTATTAACGGTATTATTAAAATTATAACATCGCATACTCAAAATATAATTTATGAGTATTCATTTCATAACGATCATACTTAACATCATCCGTCTGACATCGATAGCGAAGCCAACCGATGTATCCTACATGTCTGACATCAATAGCGAAGCCAACCGATGTATCATAGATGCCTGACATCGATAGCAAAGCCAACCGATGTAACTGATACGCCTGACATCGATAGCGAAGCCAACCGATGTATTTAATTCGAATCGCACGAACTAATCTCTCATATCTCATACAGACCATAGACATTACCACCAAGTTGATATATCAAAGCAATCAAACATAACAACATCCCGTACAAAACAAATCATATAAATGCGATGTATTTGACAGAAGTACTTATCATATATGAAATTAGCTTTTATAAATAATACGCGAAAGTAAGATGCAACTCACAGTGACCGCTATTCCTTATATCCGAACGTAAGCTCTAGGAGACTGGTCCGTCAATCCTCGTCGAGCTTCTTGGGTCGTCATACTGGTAGCTCGATAGTCCGTCAGATCTATCATAGGATTCTATTGTCAAAACATATACTTAGAGAATCCTATTCTTAAAAATTGCACTAGATACCTAACACGACAAAAGCACGAAACATAACCGTCGTGCTCGAAACATATCTTTCTCTATAGATCTCTATTCATATCTTGATTACTCATCATGCAAATGTTCATTGCTATAATGTCTTATTAATATTCATTTTAAGACATTAGTCAGAGTTGTACACCCGTATCATGTCATCGGAAGCCAATTTTCACTCCCGGAAGTCCCCCGGAGGTCACGATCGAAGTAGGGCACGTCGTGCTAGCTTGGCACGTCTTGCCCCTCATTTTTCATGAAGGGCACGTCGTGCCCTTCCTTGTGCACGTCGTGCACCCCTAGTGGTGCACGTCGTGCACCCTTATGGCGCACGTCGCGCACCAGCACGACGTGCTGTAGTGCAGCACGTCGTGCACCGACGTGCGCGACATTTTCCAGCATTCCTGGATCATTTCTGGAGCTCCAAAACTCCTAAAACTTGTACCAATTCATACCCACTTCATTTATACACAAAATCCATCAAGAATCCTAACAAAAACGATGAAAACGACTTGATTTCCGACGTATCGATTCAAACCTAACTTCTTACACAAAACAGCCTATAAAAACATCATTGCACCACCAATTACTGAAGTGTTACCTTGATATGATGCTTAAGATCAGTAGAGCATTCAATTCCGGAGATATCGCCGCAAAAATCGTCCAAAACGGACGCCGAACGGAGAAACCATGAAGGAACGACGGTGAGAAACGATGAGATGACCGTAGCCTCTGGAATCTTCTCCTTTCATCTGATTTCATATCATTCATATCTCATTCTTTATATAATATGGCTAAAGTTCCACTTAAATCCTTGTTTTCTTTATTTGTTACAATTTTATCCTTTGAACTTTTGTTTTGTTCAATTTAGTCCATCGCTTAATCAATTAACACTTTAGTCATAACGTATACGTATTATTTATATCCAAATAAATAATACTAATCCAAAATTATTATTTTCCGACAATAATATTCTAATTGCTATTCTCGAGACTAAATTGGCCAAATTTACACTTTAGTCCTTAAACTTTGCAAAAATTGCAATTTAGCCCAAACGCATCCGCGTCCAAATTTTAAAAGGTCTCCAATTGACCCGAAATTTTTACCACTATTACTATGAAACATTTCCCAGACCTTGGCGAAATAATTACCCTTTTTGGGACTTGACTGGTTAAATTACCACTTTAGTCCTTGAACTCTAGTTTGGGACTTTTCTTGACATTTTTTCTTTTAATTCCAATTCCAACTTTAGAATTGAAATATAACATTAATTTCCGCATAATTACTTTAATTTCTTGGAAATTATTTCCGATATCGCCACCCTGGCGAATCAGAACTGGACACATGTTCCAGTTAAATTCTTAAATATTTTGGGGTATTACATTTTCCCCCCCTTATAAAAATTCGTCCTCGAATTTTCACATTCTTCTTGACTTATCCTAATCTCTTTAATATCTTGAACTTTCTTCAGAGTAGGGATACCGTGTGCGTCTTACGACGCTGGTCAGCGCAAGAAATCGTCATTCCAATTTATGTACTTCTCACACTTTGATGTCAATTATCACTGACAATCTTACTTTTGATTTCTTCTCTTTATTCTATAACACAATCTTTGTGTTTTCCCTTTGTCTGACATTTAATACTATAAACTTTTAATTTAATACTGATATCCAATAATTGTTCGTTCTAGCGATACTTTATCACTAAGAATGATAATCCTCGTCACTCGATATCTCCCTTTTATGACGACATTAGTCGTATTCATCTGTACTTACGATTCTCTGTTCTTGATTCTTTACTTTTGTTCAATACGTCTAATCCTATCATCATTCCCTTTCGAGTAATTTGAATACTCAATTAGCTCATGCTTCTTTACTTACGTAGTTTCTTTTGTATTGCTGTTGCTGTCATCCAATTATTAGTCATCGTAGTGCTAGGAACTTATCTCCTTATCCGTTATCTTCTTTGGTCTCGTTACTTCACTTTTCGTAAGAAATTTCCTTTGTTATCGCTGCTTATCATGATTATCCATGAGGTGAATCCTCATGACGTATCCTTATAAGGTCTTTGTTTACTTTCCTTGTAGGGCTTATTTACTTTTCTTCTTGTGTCAATGTATCTCGTATGTTTATTGACCTACTTCCTTTTCTTTAGCGTAACACGCTATTCTTGAAACTCCTTGTCCCTTCTTACTTCATGTCGATCTGCCTCGTCAATCTGGTTTTCAACCAGATAGGATTTTTATATTGGTCGCTGACTTCTTATTTTAATAAGACAGCGTGTGACCTATGCTCAAGTAAGCTTTCTTTGCTTATAATCCTTAAATGAGGATCTTAATCCTCTTCCAATTATATACTTACATCAGAATGTCCTCTGATGACGTCGTAACTTACTTCATGTTTAATCTTTTTATTCATTATCCTGTCTTATTTCCTCTGTCATCTTCTTGGCATTATTCGTCTTTTAACCTTCAAAGATGCTTTTAGCATTTATCGTCATATTCCAACTCTTTCTTATATATATCTTCCATTCTATTTTCAATCTTAGTTTGGCTCTTAGCTTCCAAACTATTTCTCTTTATCATCATGTAACGTTAAACTTACTTCTCATTACTATTCATGGTCTTACTATTCCGCTTGTTATTCCTACTTTTGTCCATATCGTAGATATACTTCTTGTTCTTAGTCAACCAATAGGATTAATAGTCTAAATGCTATGATCCTATGGTATTCTTCTTGCGTTCTTTGTTCACGCTCTTATCGTATTTCTTAATCTTCTTCTATTACATTCTTTACTTTCCTCCTCAGAGCATCTTGTACATCGTGTACTAACTGCTCTTAATATCCACAACATCGATCATTACTAGAGAGTTGTGGCCTTCTTCGTCTGAATTTCCCGATGTAGTGTGCTCTCAATCGTATACATATCGTCTTATCGTATTTGTACTCTTATTATGGCCGTCTGTAAAGCAGATCCTATGCTGATATCATCTTTATCGCGTCTCGCATATCTGATATTTCTTGTTTCAGCACTCTGAATGTCGATCACCAATTAAACAATGGGTCGCAGTCCCTTTTTGCCTGAATTATCGATGTAGTGCGCTCTCGATTACCTACATATTGTACTATTGTACCTTTACTGGCATCTTAACTGTCAGTGTATTCGACCCTATATCTCTGTCCTCTTTATCTTTCTTTGTTTCTATGTGTCAGCCACTACATAGATTTCCATTTCTCTAATCTCCTTGTCAACTTTCCACATGACTTTTCTCTTTTTCATTTCTTCGATTACTTTCATCGAGTTCCTTGCGTCATACGCAGGTTATCTGTACTTTTCTTAACTCTGACTGATTTCTTATTATCCATAATCTACTTTTGCATCCTTATACTTTATCATACACGTCATGTACCTTTGGCATTCCTCGACCATATACAGAAAGTCAGTGGAATACAGTCCTACTGGTAGTATTCCTCATGAAAAGGAGCACATTTGCTTCCCAACCTAATTCAAGGCCACTTATGCCTGACCATTGGCTATCTCTGCATTCTCCCTCAGATTGCGATATTTCCATACACTGGACTAGCAATGGTCACTCTGGTACTCCTCGACATTGGACTCGTCTGATATCTCTTCTTCCCCGAAGCCCTCTCCATGAGGATCTTCTTCTGGGAATATATCAAACAAGTTTGATCGTATCTTACTCATCTTAATCCTTTAAGGATCATAATCAATCTTCTATATCAATCACATTACTTCTTATTTGATCTAATTCGAATTTTAAGGTTTAGCACTTCACAAGAATTCATTATATTTGTACCTTTCACAGCCTACAATTCCGCTTCATAATTGAAACCTTGAGGTGGAAGTTTCAACTCTCAATCCACCTATTGCAGTACATGTCGTTCACGTCTCAATTTTTCTTATCGTATACTTCAATTATTCATTTTCATCGTATCTACTGATCTAATTACTTTGATCTTTCCCGATTATCCTTAATCGGAGCTAATGGTAAAAAGAGTTCCCCAAGTCGGGTCACAAACTTATTTCATATTATTCGACTTATTTACCGCTTTAATTGCTTGTCGAAACTAATCATGGGTTAAACCTTTCATTGACATCTTGATCGACCATACTATTTGTCCTTCATCCGCTTGATATGTACAAGCATCTTACTTTACTTTTCGTGGAGGATCTAGCGTACCGCTTGATCCGCCAAACTCTTTTAGTCTTAACTTATCAATCGTCCTATTACCGACATACAGTTTCTTATATCAGTTGCTTTTACTGCTAACTGATTCATAACAACGTTCAGTCACTACGGCACTTCCGATACCTATATATTCCCACTTGTCTTGCTAGGTTCCCATTGATCTTCATCTCATTTCTTGCCTTCACTGGCCAAATGGACTGGGTTGCATTCGCTTTTGTTACTTCAATCTTCTTCTCGCGCCTCATACACTTGCTGTGCAACAGCACGCGTTCGCGTAGTTCTTTATTCATCGTATAGAGATTATATAAAGGAATCGTAATGAATTCCTTAAAATATAACACCTACTAGTCATCAAAACTAACTGCTGTCCACGTAAGTTGAACTCTAGGGACGTCTCCTTCCTTTAAGCCTTATATGATTACGTTTCTTATTGGAGGTCTTCTGAGTCTTCTGACTCATCGTAGACTAGCCAATTTCCAAAACATATACTCGCGTTGTATATGTTAAAACGCATATTACTATCGTAGCTATAAGCATCTATGTTGACCGGATTCAAGAAAATCAGTGTCCCCTAGATTTTCTTGATTACGTATCGCATCTTAAGTCTTGCGAGCATTCCGCTCACAGGGACTTAATCAAACCTCATGAGTATCAAAACACATCATACATATTCTATACATTATTAATCGGATATAAATTATTATCTGAACACATTTACTATTCTAATCGTGTACTAGTTTGTTCAATCAAGACTAAGTTCATTAACTAGAGGCACAAATCCTATGTTCTCGTATTCAATCATCTTGTAGCCTTGATTGCAGCTTGCTCACGAGCATTTCACTTCTGTCACAGAGTTCTGGTCTAGGTATACTTACATAAAAACAAAACTCTTTGAAAACTTTCTCAAATAAACATCTCATTTCGAGATTTAAATCAAAACTCCGTTTAAATCTTAGCAAAATTGTGCACTAGGGTGATGACGTCTCTCATCCCCAAAGAGTTGCCACAACTCACCTTTCGTCTGAGCATAATGCATATGATGCATGTACTATTAATGCATGTATTCATTTATTATTCTTTTCATTAGCAATGTGTGTAGTGATGCACTCCTATCAATGTCGTGGCTATCACACATTTCTATATCAGGTCTAGGCACAATTATGCTCTCAAAATCAGATAAACAATTAACTTTTAAAAGTTATGAACTTCGAGTTTTGTAAGTTCTCTAGACCTTTAAACTCTGTATCCAGAAAGTTCTTCAACTTCTACCACTTTGCATTCCTTCTTCATACTCTTTCTAAATTTCGATCGATCGAATTTAATAGCATCTCTCGCATTATCTAATGCTAGGCACACATATATGTCATCAAATCACAATTATATCAATTATATTTTATTCATAGGAGGCAATACATCTCCTAGAAGTTTCATCTAAATAGGCATATCATGCGCGCCTATCCAATCGAAAACAAAATACGTGTATATATCTCATATACACGTATCACAAGAAGCACACAAACATTTCGCAAGTCAATCTATTATACTAATCACAAAACACTTTACGTAGACGACTGGGATCAGACAAAGTTCAACTCTATAGCTGCAGTAGTTCCTAGATTACTTAGCCGACAAACGCATCTTAGCAGAGGTAACTGGACCAACTGCTCTGATACCACAATTGTCATGACCCAAATTATTGAGCCGAGACCGGCGCTAGGGAATGGGAGTGGTAACTCCAAAACCCGTAGCAAGCCTAAAATAACTATAAAGTTTGCGCAAATAAAAATATAATATCATATACAAAATAATTTCAGAAAACTCTGACATTAAAATATTATATTAGAGTTTACATTCAAAATAAACTGTTTGAAATCAAATCACAAATTTTTTACTGACACCTACTGACTACTGCAGCTCTAGGAACTCATACTCTGTGCAAGCCAATCGACTTCTGGCACAGCGAAGATGGTTTGACTGATCCAACTCTGTCTACCTGAAGAACATCAGAGTGAGGGGGTCAGTATTTTGGGAAATACTGAGTGAGTTTGCAAATTGTTAACGGTATTATTAAAATTATAACATCGCATACTCAAAATATAATTTATGAGTATTCATTTCATAACGATCATACTTAACATCATCCGTCTGACATCGATAGCGAAGCCAACCGATGTATCCTACATGTCTGACATCGATAGCGAAGCCAACCAATGTATCATAGATGCCTGACATCGATAGCAAAGCCAACCGATGTAACTGATACGCCTGACATCGATAGCGAAGCCAACCGATGTATTTAATTCGAATCGCACGAACTAATCTCTCATATCTCATACAGACCATAGACATTACCACCAAGTTGATATATCAAAGCAATCAAACATAACAACATCCCGTACAAAACAAATCATATAAATGCGATGTATTTGACAGAAGTACTTATCATATATGAAATTAGCTTTTATAAATAATACGCGAAAGTAAGATGCAACTCACAGTGACCGCTATTCCTTATATCCGAACGTAAGCTCTAGGAGACTGGTCCGTCAATCCTCGTCGAGCTTCTTGGTTCGTCATACTGGTAGCTCGATAGTCCGTCACATCTATCATAGGATTCTATTGTCAAAACATATACTTAGAGAATCCTATTCTTAAAAATTGCACTAGATACCTAACACGACAAAAGCACGAAACATAACCGTCGTGCTCTAAACATATCTTTCTCTATAGATCTCTATTCATATCTTGATTACTCATCATGCAAATGTTCATTGCTATAATGTCTTATTAATATTCATTTTAAGACATTAGTCAGAGTTGTACACCCGTATCATGTCATCGGAAGCCAATTTTCGCTCCCGGAAGTCCCCCGGAGGTCACGATCGAAGTAGGGCACGTCGTGCCCCTCATTTTTCATGAAGGGCACGTCGTGCCCTTCCTTGTGCACGTCGTGCACCCCTAGTGGTGCACGTCGTGCACCCTTATGGCGCACGTCGCGCACCAGCACGACGTGCTGAAGTGCAGCACGTCGTGCACCGACGTGTGCGACGTTTTCCAGCATTCCTGGATCATTTCCGGAGCTCCAAAACTCCTAAACCTTGTACCAATTCATACCCACTTCATTTATACACAAAATCCATCAAGAATCCTAACAAAAACGATGAAAACGACTTGATTTCCGACGTATCGATTCAAACCTAACTTCTTACACAAAACAGCCTATAAAAACATCATTGCACCACCAATTACTGAAGTGTTACCTTGATATGATGCTTAAGATTAGTAGAGCATTCAATTCCGGAGATATCGCCGCAAAAATCGTCCGAAACGGACGCCGAACGGAGAAACCGTGAAGGAACGACGGTGAGAAACGATGAGATGACCGTAGCCTCTGGAATCTTCTCCTTTCATCTGATTTCATATCATTCATATCTCATTCTTTATATAATATGGCTAAAGTTCCACTTAAATCCTTGTTTTCTTTATTTGTTACAATTTTATCCTTTGAACTTTTGTTTTGTTCAATTTAGTCCATCGCTTAATCAATTAACACTTTAGTAATAACGTATACGTATTATTTATATCCAAATAAATAATACTAATCCAAAATTATTATTTTCCGACAATAATCTTCTAATTGCTATTATCGAGACTAAATTGGCCAATTTACACTTTAGTCCTTAAACTTTGCAAAAATTGCAATTTAGCCCAAACGCATCCGCGTCCAAATTTTAAAAGGTCTCCAATTGACCCGAAATTTTTACCACTATTACTATGAAACATTTCGCAGACCTTGGCGAAATAATTACCCTTTTTGGGACTTGACTGGTTAAATTACCACTTTAGTCCCTGAACTCTAGTTTGGGACTTTTCTTGACATTTTTTCTTTTAATTCCAATTCCAACTTTAGAATTGAAATATAACATTAATTTCTGCATAATTACTTTAATTTCTTGAAAATTATTTCCGATATCGCCACCCTGGCGAATCAGAACTGGACACATGTTCCTGTTAAATACTTAAATATTTTGGGGTATTACAACCACCACCTGTAACAAGTATCCCAAACCATCCTATAACAAACATAATGATATCATGATACACAAACACAATATCAATGATATCTGATAAACCATTTAGTTAAACAACTACTACACAGTAACCGTAAATAATATACAAACAGTAGTATTTACAAGATCAGAGTTTGTACAGCAAAACCAGACTACTAAACTACTAGACTACTGCGGCTCTAGAAGTAAACAACAGTTTTCTTTACATACAAAATACTGACTTCCGGAAAAAGGAATGGCAGTCTGATCACGCCAAAATACTATTTACCTGAAATGGGTGAAAAATAACGGGTCAGTAAAAACTGAGTGAGTTCGCATAATTACTAATGAACATTAAATAAAATAAATCGCATGATAAATAATTTATGCAATGCAGCCAGATACAATATCCGAATGAAACCCTAAACCTCAATAAATAAATATTCCAAATAAACCTCAATCGAATTCCAAAGAAGTCTGGATCGTGAACTTTGTACCATCATCACAGACTTTCTTATTATTTTACAGTATCTGGGCCGTGAGTTTTGTACCATCGCCTCAGATCTGTATCGGGGTCTGGGCCGTAAACTATGTACCGTCGCCTCAGATTTTTCCGTTAAGTCTAGGCCGTGAGCTATGTCCCGTTGCCTTAGACATATAAATAATCACTACTTATTTCTACTATGATCATTACGGGTGCGCACTCAGTCCTATTGCCTCTCAATAGGAAAGCATGTTCCATCGGACCTATACCGGTTTTAAATATCGAATGCAATGCGATTTAAAATAAATATTCAAAAATTTAAACAACGTTGCATTAATATTCAAAAGTAAAATGCAAACTCACAGTCAACCGCTTTCCAAAAATATAACTCTTTATGACTTTTAGTTTTGCTGACGTTCGAATCCCGAGACTCTCGAGCTCGTTGGATCTAAATTATAAATTAAACGTCAAAATTTAAACAATTCAACGATATCCTAACTCTAGAATAGACTCTAATCACAAATCACAATTGCATAATAAAATTTTAAAAATATTAAAATTTGAACTTGTATAACGACTTATCAAGTTTAGAGCTCAAATTCAATAATTTAAAATTAAACTTAGACTTTTTAAATTAAAAAGTCATTTTAAAAAAAAAAATTCTCGAGTTATATTTTAATATTATTTTTCCTTAACAATAATTTAACATGAGATTTTAATTATTTTTAAACTCATTTCCCTTTTATTTATTTTCAAATAAGATTTTGAAAAACTTAACTAATTTTCAAGTTTCAAAATCATTTTTTTTAACGATATTTAACATTATTGATGGAGTCTGCCTTCTGAACCGGTGAGTAAGTGTAATATCCCGTATTTTTTTTATATTTTTTTTAAATATAATTTTTACATTCCGTCAAACTTTAAGTAATTTATTTTTATTATTAAATATTTTTAATTAATTTTATTTGTGTCGTTCGTTAATTTGTTCGTGGTTCGATTCGTGTTTGGTTTGTACTAATAAAATCAATGAATGTATAATCCATGCATGCAAAATAAAACCCCATGCCTTATTATTCACGTAACTAGGCCCAATTGTTTTTTTTAATAACATGAAAGGCCATAAAAAAAAGGTCCATACAATTTGTTACTTTAATTATGCTAATTATGCAATCATGTCCTCCAAGCCTATTTATTTAAACATGCTATTTTGCTGTTTCACGTGGTCTTTTTCTAACCTAAACTTTCATTATCTTTTACAAAACCTTAGCCGCCATCCCTCTCTAAACAAATCTCAGGAATCATAACTTCCCTTCTCCATTCATTCACCTCAAATCCGGTAACTATTTTACGTTGCTTTTTACATATTTCAATACGATACCATATCGCGGCTTATTAACTTATGTTTTCATTGAACTAGTATCAATCTGAGATCGTTCTCTTCATTTTGTCGGTCCTTATCACCCTCGATTAACATCACGTTTTGATTATGAAATTGGTACGTTGAAATCTCTTTGTTTTTAATGCCGTTAGTTTATCGCTTAGTGTTCTTGTTACTGTCGTTGGGTGTTCTTTTCCTTTTGCATTGATTTTGTTGCTTATTGTTGTTTAATAGACGATTGATTAATGGGTTATTATGTGTTAAATCTCAGTTGGTAATTTATCTCTGGTTTGGTTGCTTTTGGTTTCGGTTTCAGATTTTATTGTCTCTGCCATACTCGTTTTTTTAGAAAAAGGATGAACCTTGAATTGTTAAGTTTCGGCAACCTTGAGAAATTGTTCTTGATTGTTGTTTTGATTTTAATATGATTGACATGAAATTGATGATTTGGTGGTTGCTTGATTTGGTTTCTGAGTTATACGTGTTTATGCTTTCCTGTTCATGGTGGGTTTCAATTGTATGATAAATTGGAGAAGGCAATGACGTGTCAATGAACGATTTGTTACTTTGAAATTGTTTTGGCAAATTGATGACTTTGGTCACTGAATTTTTGTGCCTTAAATCTTTTGATTCCTAAATTTATCTTTTAAATGTTTTAAATTGATTTTTAATTTTAATCTACGAAATTGATTTCGACTTATTAATTAGCGACTTAAATAATATTAGTATTTATAATTTGAAATTACTTCGGGCATTAATATTTTTTAAATTAAAATTAATATTAATTTCATTATAGTTTATTTTTGATTTTATAAATTGACTTTATTAAATGAGAATTGGGGATTTCATTTTAATTTGAAGGTCGTCAAATCAATTATATTATTTTAAGACCTAAAAATAATATTTGAGTTATTTAAAATTTAATTAATAATAATAATTATTAATTATTTAATTGACAAATTGAGATTTTTGCCTTTAAATACCAATGTGATTAAAATTATGTTTTTAACCTTTGGTTTCCGTTTCAAGTTATAAATTGTCAAATTGAAATCGAAGATTATTTTATAATCTAAATTTATATAATTAGTCGGGTAATTATATTTGGTTTTAAATATCTTTTGATATGGCATTTTGGCTAAATTACAATTTAGTCCTTGAACGTTTTTAGAACTTATTTGATTAAGTTTTTGATTGTAACTCGGGTTACTTGAGGTTAAGGATATTGGGTTCCGTTTTAAATATTGATTTATTATTTTATCAAAATTGATTTTATAATTATAAACTATGGTTTATAATTGGGTATGATTATACTTATTTTATCAAGGTGATTTTGGAAATTTTAAACTCTGGTTTATATTTTGATAAAATATTTTGGGTCGGGTTAGACTTGGGTCACCCGACATGTGAGGTAGCTTGGTAGTTATTGGTAACTCGGCTAACCTAATATTTGAGGAAATGGATTTAAGTTATTGTTTATTTATTATTTAAGTAATGTTTTTCGGAACGGATTTTAAAGCGGAAACCCAATAGACTTTGCTTAATTATCTGAGTATTGTGTTACTCGATGTGATTCATTTTGACTCGGGTCATTACGTGATTAATTGTTCATTCTATTCTTGCTACGTTTATGTTTGACTCGGTATTGTGCTAGTCCTATGTGGTGTCTAGTATTCTTAGAGTTAGGGGTTGAATGGAGTTTAACTTATATATTGTTTTAGACCCGTCGACTGCTCGTGCTTCGGAGTCTATGCAGGGTTAGCTGTTTGCCAAGATTCACGTGGATAAGCAAGCAGTGAGTTTGTAGTGCTATTTACCGCTTTATTAAGTACCGCATCATATTTTAGTATTATAAATGCTTTTAATTGTTTTAAGCGATTATGGATCTGGATTGAAACGAGCTACTCGATAGGCTTGTATCGAGACTGTGTGCACCAGTATATACTCTGGGATCGGCAGACTATGGTCTTGCTTACGCTGGTAAATTGACGAGGATTTGTTCCCGTCCACTCTGGGTTTATTTTTCAGTATGCTATGTCATACTTACGCTGGGATCTTTTCAATACTGTTTTCCATAATCATACTATATTAGTATAAACTGTTTTGATTTAAGGGTTTTAAACTTAATAAATGTAAATAGTATTGCGAACTCATCTCAGTATATCTGACCCCGTTGTTTTCCTAAATTTTCCAGGTTATGATTTGAAAGCTGGTCCACTCCGATCCTTTTATTCTTCGGAGGCTTATTTTATTTTATATAGATTGTCAAACTGATTTTTATTCTTAGACCGCAGTAGTAAATTAGAAGTTCATATTACATTAGATGTTTGTCAGATTTGTCTGACTGACTTTATTTTATGCTTTGACATACTTATTTGTTTAACTCTGGTTATCTTTTTATCAATGTAAGTAATTACATTTAGGTTGTTATATTACTTTGTATGTTTGATTTTTATCCGCAAGGCTAGCTACGGGTTTTGGTACTACATTACCCATACCCTAGCGCCGGTCGCGATTCATGAAAATGGGTCGTGACAGTAAGACCTGCAAAACAAGGTAGAAGCTAACCGGACGGTGGTTGTCCGATTAACGCTCCGATGCTAAAGTCAGTTTAGAGCTTTGAGCAGCGTTTAGAGTATGTGAATGTAATTGTGATTTTAGGCATACCTCGTGCTCCTTTTGTAGTAGCCGAATATACCTTGTAGAGTCGTAATATGTAAGTGAATCCTACTTTATAGGGATCTGGCTACATTGTAGGGATTCACCCTGATTTGTCGAGATCTACCTTATTCTGATTAGAGTCCTATTTAGGAACATCTTCCTAAATAGTCTTATCTTCCTAAGGTAGAGCTTATCCTTCCATATTCGGTGTTTGTGTCCGAATAGGAAAATACTTCCAGACTTGGCGATCTACCCGAATCCCGGATTAACGCGCTTTAGGCGGATCCTGTGGGATTCGGTCTTTGTTGGCATATTACCGAATCTCAAGGGATTCGGTATCTCCTTCATATATTAAGACCTTCGTGGGGAGTCCGGTATCACCCGAGAGTGGATCTCCTGTGACTCGGCTCCACTATATTTATTGTAGGATTCGGTATCCATCAATTATCATATGTGTATATATATATATATATATATGTGTGTGTGTGCATGTATATATATATATGTGTGTGTGTGTGTGTGTGTGTGTATATATGTATGTATATATATTTTAATTCTGCTTGTGCAATCGAATACATCATCCAGTGTGCCTAGCACGGCTGCAGCCAAGCACAGGCTGCTGTGCTTATGCACGGCAGTAGCTCTATTAGCACAGCCACACTCCGATTCCGGAGTGCGATTCCGACACCCGTTGTATCTAATATTCCACGATAGGCTTAAAAAAAATCAATCAAAATATATCCAGCTATTATTTTCAATTCTAGTTTAACATTCAAATTTTAGCCTATTGTCTTGATTAGTTTCTAACCAAAATTATCAATTTAACAAAATTATTAATACTCAACATCATTAACAATCATCTCAAATCAAAATAACCCTAACCAATTCATCCCCTAATTTAAGCAACATCAACAGCAAAAGAGAACAATCATTCATTCAACAAATCCACGATAGCCTTATAAACCAAAATAAAATTTTAAGAAACATAAACCCTAAGTGATTACAATCCAAAAATAACAAATAATCCTTAAGTCCTTACATAGACTTCAATTTCTTTAGGATTAATGATTGAAATCAGCAATTACTTCTAGTATTCACCGATCGACCCGTCGTCTACTCACTCCGATCAAAGATTTGAAGCTTCTTGCTTGAAGACTGACGAGCGAGGATGATAAATTTGTTATTTTTAATTGATTTGGTGGAGGTTTGAAGCTTGGGTATGGATTGATAAATCCTAGGGTTTTCTCGTTTTTTTTTAAGCAGAAAAGAAGAATAGTAGGAAGAAAAAGAAGAATGTGAAGGTGAAGGTGACGAAAGAAATGGGTAAAGTGATTTAGTGGGCTTCATGAATTGGGTTTGAATCATATTTATATTTTTTTATTTTTTTTTATTTTCTTTTAATTGGCTAAAAGCCTAAAATGGCTCACAAACTATTCCCACTAACTTAAATATCCTTAATAATATATCCAAATAAATCACTTTAATCTTATTTAATATTTATAAATTATTTTAGATTCAATACTATAACTTCAATAAATTTAATAAATTATCCGAGTAATGATTATTATTATTATTTTAGTTCAAATTTATATTTAAACTTCATAATATCGCTTACGAATATCACGATACGTGGCAAAACCGACAATTGAAAATACGGGGTATTACATCTGGATGGTCTAGATATTTTACATGCACAAAGCCTAAATTCGGATGTAAAGGTTTGATTGATTGATTTTATTAGGTAATCTTGAAAAATCTATACAACCATTACCACTCATTTCATGGCAGTCCTACGATGTCTTGATGATGGGCTGGAATTGCATTTAACTAATTTATTTGATTAGTCCTTTAACCGGTTAATTGACATGCTTTGGGAAAGTGGTAAACATTGCTGGCATACCTAAGTGCAGTTGGTATACATACAAGGTTAGAAATACTTTTTAACCTCATTGACTTTGAGTGCCTGCACTAGCACGGGTTTTGATCATCGGTCTGGTCAGAACCAGCTCATGATCAAATCACGAGAGTTGTGCGTCTCGTCGATCTGGTTCTATTGATTCAAACCACGGTCGATTCCGAGTTCTGGTTAACCCGAAATCTATCTGAAAGTTGATGGTTTGCTAGGCCTCGGACCCGTGGATCCGGTTTATACTTTATGGTACATCAATGGACTTCAAGGTCCGTTTTACATCGGTCTTGGCCCATTATTGTATATAAATAAAGTACATTAAAAACAATTCTTTTGGGTTCAAACTGAGCCTAATTCCAAGCTCAAACGAGCTCGTAAAACTAAGTTGAAGATTTGGGATCAAAATCTGGAATCTAGGAAGTGTTTTTTGGAAGACAGGGAGGAAGAACTTGGCGCCGATGGGACTTCCGGCTTCGGAAGTGGACAACCGGCAGCGTCGCCGATTACAACTGGCGGTAACGCCACTGGTATTGGCGGCGGCGGAGGTAGGCAGTGGGTCAGCAGCACTGTTTTTCAGCAGTTCACAACTCCGTTTTTAGCTTAATGCACACTCGTTTCAGCTCTGATTTTCGTGCAAAAACAGTTAAAAACATATAGAATCGAATAAGAAATTCAAAAATAGCTTTCCGGAATTGTTTAAAAGTGATTTGAACCCATAAATTGCAAATTTGCAGCAACATAAAATAACTATTTTTTATGGCAAAAAGAGCTAAAAACACCTAGAAACATGCATTCTAGAGGTTTTACTTGATTGTTTTTCCAGATAAAAGTATAAAACAGGTAATTAATATGCTTATCAATGATTTCATGGCAATTTATTGATCTAGCTATTGAACCTAGCATGGAAATTTATGGCTAAAATTGGCAAATAAGCTAACATACACCCTAATCATATAAATTCAGCAGTTAATAGTGATTATGAGATGCATATGAATGGAAAATAAAAGAGACATAATGCGAGGGTCCTCAGAATTACCGGTCTGAGTCCTTATCTCGTTTGCTAGCGAAGTGGATGCAGAATCTAGCTTCGATTCTTGTGCTTCTGCTACGTTCTTGGAGAATTAATACGTATTAATGTTTTTAGGACTGGAAATTGGTGCGACTTTGTGTGTGTGGTGTATGGAATATTCGTCCAGGGCTAGTATCTCGGGGGGATCGAATTTTCTGTGTTTTTTCTAGGATCTGTGTGCCACCTTTAGCTAAACTGACTTAAGGTTGAATATATAGTGGTCTAATTAGGGATAGGGTTTACGCTTGTCTATTTACAGTCTTGTCCTGTTAGAGTTTGATTAGGGATTGGAGAAGTGTTAAGTGATATGCTTCTAGGATTAGGATTAGAATTTTGACTATTTACTTTAGGATTTGAACTTTGATTTTCGAATTTTGACTTGCTAGCTAATTAAAAAGGTGCTAAGAGTCCGTTTTGGTGCCTAAAAGTGTCAAAAAGGGCTACTAAGATCCTATGGGTTTGATTTTGGTCAATTTTAGTCCGTAAAACTTGCAAATTGGCCCATAAACTTCTAAGATATTGCAATTAGTCCAATTTCTAGACTTAGACTACAATCTCTTTGGATTTTTATAGGCTATTTATGACTAATTACATTTTAATCCTCCAAGTTTGCAGGTATACACTAATTACGCCTGCTTGAATTCCAGCAAGCAAATTTGTAGCTCGTCACCCGAACAGATATCTCTAAAAATCATGATTGGACGCTTTAGTCCCAATCACTTTTTACATGTCCGGAAAATAGGTGTCTACAGCAGTTTTTGACTTTTGTGGGCTTGTGCCTTATAAGTCATGGGAAGTTGGAGTTTCCTTACTCACTTTTTACCTCTATCTCTCTCTTATTTTATTATTCTCTCAATTTGCAAGTTTTGTTTAGTTTGATTTGTAATATGGCACCACCATGGAGGTTCAAGGAGTCGTGCTGGGATCCAAAATGATATGCTACACAGGATGCTTCGTTCTTAGAGGTGGGCTAGGAGGTCCCGCTTTTGCTGTGCTTGGAGCGACATTTTTGTACCAAATTCTGGTCTGAGGTACGTTTTTCTAAACTCTCCTCTTAAGAATATGTTTTAGTTGTTTGGATGTTCGAATTACCGCTCGAAATTTCTCAAAAATGGGCCAAGCACCCGTCAAAAAGTGTCTTGGAGGGGGGGGGGGGGAAGGCTTGCTCCGATGCCAGAATATGGTGGCGCCGCCGCCACTATGAACTAGTGTCGTTTCTAGTACTACTACATATGTGGTAATGGCGCCGGATCCTCATTGTCGCGTGATCTCTGGCTGATTTGTTTTCAATTTTTTGCCTACTTACGGGCGATTCTATTACTGATATTAAAAAACTTGAGGCTCTTATGTTTTTAGGATAGAGAGACGTTCCGTAATTCTGGTAACTTTGCCAATGCTCGGACCTGGTATGGTTCTCTTCCCCTTGTTATTCAATTTGGGGTAGACGCTGTAGGTTTTGGCCGCTTGGCTAGCGCTCTGTTTACCATGTCGAGGGTCAATGATAGTGCTTAGCTACATGCCTTGATGGAGAGGTGGATGGATACGACCCATACCTTTTATTTTCTGGTGGGAAGGATGAATGTGACTCAATTAGATTTTTCGCCTATTACTGGGATAGCTTTTGATGGTCAGCCGGTGCCATTTAAAAGTGGTCTTACGACTTATGATCTGCGTAAATACTATATCTTCGACATGTTGGGCTTTGTATCACATGTGAAGGGACTTTCCCTTTGGTATATTGAGTTGTATGACAGGTATTAGAACTGCGTCCTGAGGAACAGACACGAGGTCGATCAAATTGTCCGAGTCTTTTTGTTTTATTTGTTAGGCACTACGATGTTCTGCAACTCGAGTTCGACTCTGCCTCTTTGTGTATTACTGGTGCTGGAGAACTTGGACCAGTTCGTGTCCTATGATTGGGGATCTACTGCCCTCGCTTATCTATACAGTAGTATGGACCAGGTTCCATGGGAGATCCTGCCTTTTTGGGATGTGGCCCATTTTGAATTTGAATATTGTATTCCTCTCCCTTCAAATTTGGGCTATCCAGACTGGCATCTTGACCGGATTTGGTGATCTGCCGCCGCTGGGCATCCCTCTATTGTGATTTTGGAATTTTTCTTGTACTTTGACTCATCGTCAGGGAGCTGAGTGCAGAAACTGGCTGAACAACCTAGTGTGGATTGATGTAAGTGACACTCTCGTTATTGAATAATTTGTATTTGAACTGCAATGTTTATTTATAAAATTGTTTACAGGTGCACTCATCCAAGAATACTCCTTCTAGGGAGCACTGCCCTCGTTGGCTTTAGGGAGCTATCAGTTGGTTCAGTATGCGTTATTTTGATGCATGGCCCAAACTATCGGCCTTGGTTTCTAGGTGAGCATGTGCTACGCTAGTGGGTCGGTCCCCGTGCTCGTCTGGTGCCTAAGGAACCACCATTGATGATCATGTGTGGTTGAGATATCGGGTAGCCTGCTCTTCGTAGGTACTTGAAAGGTTATCTTTCCACAGAGCTTATGTCTGCTCTTCAGTTGAGCTACATGGATGATCTGGTGAGATACCGTCTTTTGGGTAGATTGTCTCTGGTTGGCTTGCCGGGGCGTCCGGTACCTGTTGTTCTTAATGCTCCTGATGAGGAGGCTGCTATAGAGCCACATGTATGTACCACTTCTTTGGTATTTAAATTCTCGAGATTTGCTTTGATGGTTATCTGATTTTTTTCTTCTGGTGTCTTCTCAGGGAGGACGCAGGCGTGGGACCTATATCAGTCGTGCTCGGATGGCTATTCCTGGATCTCCTGGGCGAGTTCCGGTTGGCGAGCCAGCGGCTGCGAGCTTTTTTGGGACTTTTCGGGTTCGTTGCGTCAAATTCCAGAGAGATGTGTTCGCTATTATAACGCACGTGGGTCTACGTAGGATTCTATGCCGAATGCGTACATTATTCATTTCTTTGCACCTATCGGTTGTACCCATGTTATTTTGCTCTTTGTGCTTGTGCTTTTGTTTCGACTAGGTATTGATTGCCCCTTTGATTGAGCGTTCATTTTTGGTTTACAAGTGCTGGTGTTTAAGGTTATTCAGTTGACCAATGTGGCTTACTACTGGTGGGACCAATTGTGTAGTGTATCTGCACATATGAGGGTAGATATGCAATATTCTTATGCTCTATTCTAATATTTATGCATGTATGTATGTATGCATCTATAGTTCTGACTGCTCTATGGTATGTTGTAATATCGCATTGAGGATATGGAGGACCGGTTGCGGCAGGTTGATCTGGGTTATACTGGTGGTGGAGATGACGACTTCCCCCCTGGGTTCCTAGTAGTGGAGTTGGCGACTTCCTAGTCGGTGGGTGCGGTCTTAGAGCTCCTGGTGGTCGTGGATACTTTGCTTCTTCTTCCGGTGATGCGCATGTTGGATGAAACGATAACGAAGATATGCTCTCAGGGAGCGAAGGCGACGATAAAGATCCGTTAGACAGAGACTGTGATTCTGATGAGTAGTTGCTACTTATTATATTCGTTTGATATTCAGTATAATGACTTTGTATGGCACTGAACCGTATTTATATGTCGGGATGTATTGCCTGTTTGCCTTTAGTAGCATTTTGTATTTCATTTGTGTTTCTAATTTTGTAAATAATTGCCAGGTTCAGTCTTTTCTGGATTAGGAACCCATTATCCCGTACTTTTGAAATAGTAGGGGCCTTATGCCCCCTACTGTCTAGATGAGGAAGTCTGATCCCCGTTTATTGCTTGACCGATGGGGATTCGTTGCCCCCTACTGTTTGGTTGGTGAGGACTTTGATGCCCTTTGCTATTTATATTTTCGTCTCCGGATAGCGGAGGTATGTCGCCTATTCTAGAATCTTCTAGTACTGGAGGCCCGACGCCTTTATCTGAAGTGGTGAGGACTTTGATGCCCATGCTATCTGGATTTCCGTCTCCGGAGAGCGAAGGTATGTTGCCTATTCTAGAATCTTCTATTAGTTGAGTCATGACACCTGTTCTTATCTCAACTATGATTTAGCAAAAATTGGCCACATTTTCATTTCCCTAATAAAATTGGCCATGTTGCTTGCTTTTGGGCTCTATGTTTCTCCCTTATTGAAGCATTCGGTTTTCTGGATGAGAACTGGATGATTCAATAAGAGTTTTGCTGCTTTGCTTGGCTATTTCCGGATTCTGATGTTTGACCCTAGTGGGACCTATTTGTTTGTTTCCATAACAATCTGGCGCATTTCAACATTTATGTGGCGTGACTGGAAAATGCATAAGAAAATTTTCAAATTTGAGACAATTTGGATTATTCACATTCTTCATGGGTAATACCTATTGAGACAGAATTATCTCTAGGAATTATTCACTTTCTTGTACTAGTTACTGAATGAGCGGGTTACATAGTTCGATTTCATCGCATATGCACGTATGATGATTGAAAATAACAAGTCCATTAGGCAAGACATCAAAAAAAATGAGAAGAAATAGATTAATCATCTTCTCTAGAATTTGAAATAAATCAAATAAATAAAAATGTTCAAATATATCCGGATGCAAAAATAAAAATAGAAACTAAACTATAATGTACAGGGATAGTCTAGCAGAATAGATCTCTAAATCCCCCAAACTTGGGCAGGGTTGTCACTTCTACTTTGTTGGTGATGTCATGGATGTTGAGGTTGACAAAGGATGCCAAGTCTGCAATCGAGCCTTCTTATGAGGTTTCTTTCATAGCCATTGAGTAGAATAGATTGTCAATGAGCATGTCTCGAATGGTAGAGATCTCTGGCTGCTCCGCTTTTTCCATGATGATGTCTTAGAATATTTTAAACCCTTGGACTTCAGTGTCCATTATCATGACTCGTTCTGCTTGCCCTTGGTATTGGTATGTCTTGGCCTCTTCTACCACAAAATAGTCAGCTAAAGTGTTCCCCGGGAACCGTTCTAACTTTGTCTCTTCGTCGAAACCCGAGCCTGCCTTGATAGTCTGGTCTTTGAAATCCGGAAGCTCCGACAAGCCTTAAAGAGATTTCTCACTTCCCATTCCTTGTAAGTAGTTGGCGCCATTCTTCATCATAAGGACCCTTTTGAATCCATGAAGGTGCTTTCTTTAGCGTGACGGATAGCTGAAATCATGAATCCTGGTACATGGATGATATTGTTTTCCGCAAACTTGGTCATAGGACTGCCATGAAAATGTAATTAGTGGTTGTATAGGAATTCAAGATGACTTAATAAAATCAACCTCACTTAGACGTCCATTTTAGATATGCATGCAAAATGGTAAAGACTCACCATTGTCTGATATATAATAGAAATCACCAGGATTTGATGTATGCTTAGGACTACATGCTACATGTCTCACATGCCAGTCCAGATAGAGTCATATGCGCGTCTGACTTGTTTATAGCTCTCAGACGTGTTTACATTTCCAGTATTATATCTAGTGAATTGTATGATTGTTGAGATGAGATAACCGGATAAATACTGATATAATAAAAAAGGCAAGTGCAAGAGTTTTGGCAATATCCATCAAACCCGGTCTTCTGGTCTGATGCATGATAATCTCACCCATAAGCGAGTGAGGTTATCCATTCGGTAGAAAATGTATTTCCTACCTTATCTAGGTGGCGACTCCATTTTTCAAAACCTTTCTAGATTCGAAGTCAGCCATAAGTTTGGGCGAGCGGCCCCCGAACCCCGCTCCGCTCATAGTAAGTTAGAACTTTAGAATATACATCCAATTTGGAGACAAATGGAAGACCATATGTCATGACCGAATTTTACGGATCAAGACCGGCGCTAGAAAATGAGATTGAACGTACTAAAGGCTACTACTAAAGTCCGAGTTGATGTAGAAATTGAATAATGGTGAAACAATTAGAATTTTGAAACACCAAGACTTATAAGGGACGGGTTATTTATATATTGTCAGAGCATTGAAGAGGTGGATTTAGAATTAAAAATTTGTGATTTGCTAGAGGAAAATGGGACAATATGGAATGATTATTCGATTGACTCTTTGTGCGGAGAGTATGATTTAGAAGCAATTGAAGAAATGAGATGGAGAATATCAGGAAAGATTGACATTCCTATTTGGAATCACTCAAAGAATGACTCCTTTAATATATTTTTAAAATATACCGCAAATTATTGTTCTTGTGTACTAAAAACCTCTAGAAGATGAAACAACATGGGAGTGAAACCATGTACAAGCGTGATAGTCATTGTTGCTGTGCGATATCCAATGAAGCATTAATTAAAGTTTAAAGGAAAATGTTGTATCACACAGAGTAAGGGGGTATAAAGGCCACCAAGCGACAAATTAGAAGACCAAAAGCAAAACAAAAATTGAAACAAAGAATGAAGACGACAACAACGAAGGTTGCTATCCTTTCAGGCCTTTGAGGTGATTTTTGGGTTTGTGCAATGCTCTAACCCGGAATCACCTTGAAGGCTCGAGGCATAATACCAAAGGAGAAGAGAGTCTAGATGAACAAAACAAGCATAAATTACAAATGAACTTTAGAGGTAACTTACGGGTTTAGGAACCACCTAAACCCGAACGTACCTCTAAAATTCAAAAGATTTATGCTACAAGAAAAGTCTAAAGCCAATGTTCCTCTATCGCCTAACCGCATCACAACCAACACTAGACATAAATGACTAGGTGCTACGTACATATTGGAGGGGGGGGGGATTAATGGACTACGTTGTAAAATCTCACTTCGCTATGGAAACAAAAGTCTCACCAAATCGTTTATAAAAGGTAACATCATCACTTCTCACAAGCTATGTTATATTCCTTATTTTTACTAGTTCAATTACGTTATTATCTCCACTGAATTAAGCATCAGAATGGATTCTGGTCCTAAAACCCAAATCCATTTATCTTTTGTTATAACATACTTGCCGAAAGACCCCAGCCAAATGACAGACGGTTCTCGACACTCATCAAACCATTCACCTTTATTCAGGATCCTTTAATTTGGTTTAAAAACAATTTTCTAAATCCTATTTAATAAATATGTTTGTCTTTATATTACCCTCCATAAATTTATAACTGTTTCTTAACCACTGTTATTAGTAATGAAATTAATAGTTGCCACTACAAAATGTCTTTACCTTTATGAATATGAAACTACCGACAGTATTTAAAAAATGCCGCTTAAATCTTGTGGGTAAAAGTGTTTTTTTAGTGTACTATTTTCTAGTTTAGTAATTTCATACTTAACTAGTACTCATTAATTATTAGTGATATCTAACATTACATATCATCATTATTCAGATAGAAATGAATAGCTTGATGTATTCAAATGAACTTTTTAATTACAATCATCATGCACTTGAATTCCTTCATTATAAGACCCCGATCTTAACGCGAGTAATGGTGAGTGGAACTCTTATTATCTCAATGATATTTCCTCATCTCAAGTTCAGATTCTTGATGTTATACAATTAAATATTAGAAACTAATTTCTTAATATTAAAACTCTTCCCACTAATCTTATTGTCTTGGTCAAAAACTCTTTTTAGCAAAACTAACTTAGACTGCATAGGATCTTACCCTCGATCATCAGAGATAATGAATTCTCTCTGAGCTGGTCATCTATCTTCATATACAATTAAATATTGACACCACATCATGCGAACCAGCTCATTAAAAATCTAGGAATGAGTAGCAAACTTTAATTATCTATATATAAGATGATTGTGTTTCCTCAAGTCTAAAGATTATATGCATTATGTAATCTAAATTATTTTATGTTAACTTAGGCGATATACCATGCAAACATAATCTAACGTTACAAGTTCGACCTACTTATCTCATAACTGTCAACATTTTTATTTTGACAACACTTGTCACGTAGCATAAGACTTGCTACTATCATACATTATCATTTCATACTAATCAAGAAAATAAACATAAAATGATGGTCATTTGATATATGGGGCCCTATGCATATATTTAAAATGACAAACTATTAAAAACAATTTGTACTGAAGGTATCCCTCATTAATATTCTCAACTTTTGAGAATGAATCTCTTTAACAATTTGTCTAGGAACGATATGTTTAGATATTTAAACTCGTTTCATAAACATACATCTAACGCCTTTCGAATTATTTTATATAACTCTTCACTGAAGTATTTCCCTAGAGTCATGCTTCACTAACATCTTCCTCTTAAGAAATCTTTATTTTGTTTAGCTAAATAGGTGATGGGGTTGTGTATTAGATATAGAGATATAGAATCCTTTGATCATACTATTAAGGAATGTCAATGTGTTTGAGGTATGGTTTAAAAGTTGTTGGTTATATGATTTCAAAAGGTGCAGTGGTCCGCAGAATCGAAGGAAGGCTTGGTCGGACCCACATCATGATGTTGGGAATTATGGCAAATGAAGATGGAGACTATAAAAGGAGTAGTTGTTTACATACTACTAGTAGCACAAGAAATATTTACAAAAATACTATATGACAATTTTTTTTATAAAATTACGGAATTTTTTTTATAAAATTACGGAATTTTTTTTAAAAAATAAATACAAAAATACAATTTTTAGAAAAATATTTGTAATCTGAATAATATACGTATAAAATTTTCTAATTTTTTTTATATATTTAGTATATAATTTGTACATAGTATCAATAATATATTGTTTAAAACTATCTTTGAAAGAAATATAATAACTATTTTTAGATATGATTTTATGCTATTTGCATATGTGATTCAGGATAAGGACAAGCGATGGCGGCGAGTTAAGGTTGATGTCGGCGATGGCGAGCTAGAGTTAATGTCGGCGAGGTAGGACTGATGTCGATAGCAGTGATAACCTGATGTCATGACCCAAAATCTTAGATTGCGACCGGCGCTAGGGAATGAGAGTGGTAGCTCCGAGCCCCGTAGAAGGTCTAAAACCACTAAAAAAAAATTTCTTTTCAAAACATACACTCATACAAACATACATCACCCTATTTCATACAAATATCATATAATCCTGCTTTATGCGTAGATAACTGGTAAAACATACAAATGGTTGTAAACCGCAGTTTATAAAACCATGTACAAACATAACATATCATCAGAGCATATGTATAGAACATATGAAAACCGTTTGCTAAAGACATCAAATCAAAAACACTACTGACTATTGCAGCTCTACTGAATAAAGTCTTATTTCTTTGCATAATTTAAAAATACAAACTTTTGGAACAAAGATAGAAGTTCGTCATTTCAGAATACTATTTACCTGAAAAATAACATCAAGGGGTCAGTAAATACTGAGTGAGTTCATATAGTTTATAAATAAGTGTTACATCAAAAATAAAAAGGTTTATACCAATAAAATACCAAACGTTGGCGAGTTTTGTCAGTTATAAACAAATCTTTCAAAATTGGCTAATTTAGCCCATTTTGCAATATTTGAAACATTTTCTAGCCATTCATTAATCAAACCAAATTTTTTATTCATTTGTAAATGGACTAAATTAGCCAATTTTGATTGATTTCTCTAGAAAAGGTTTCAAATATCCCATATCATTCGAAATCAGTTAGTTTAGCCCATTCACGAATGAAAAAATTTCGGTTTTATTCACAAATGGCTAGAAAAGGTTTCAAATATTCTAAAATGGGCTAAACTAGCCGATTTTGAAAGGTTTAGTTATAACTGACAAAATCCGCAAATGTTTGGTATTTTATTCGAATTAACACAACATAAAATCAATGCTATAAACATTTCATTCATATGCATCCAAATACGAATTCTGATTGAAACCCTAATCGTAAATTCTTATCATATTCCACTTTATCGTATCCATATCGTATCAGATCACTTAAATCCAAGTGTCATGGTCTTGAGAGTATTAACCAAGTTACCGCTAACATCACTTAATTCCAAGTTGTGAGTCCCGAGAATATCAACCATAGATATAGGTCCCGAGAGATCCTACATCCGAATTAACTCGTATCTAACACATCATGTTCTCCTTTCCCATTCACAAACAAAGTCATATAGAGCTCAAATCACAACCGGTGATCACATAATTCCTATTTCCGCCCAATAGGAAAGCACGTTTCATCAGATCTATATGGTTTCAAATCATCATGATTATGCCATTCATATAAAATATTTGTTCATATAAACTATGCATTTTAAAATACTGAAAAGTAAACATATATAAACTCATGGAGAACGCTTATCCAAAACTCTTGTAAAGCAACATTGTCAAGCACCTTGAGCTCCAAGTACGGTAGCTGGATGCCTCGTCGAATCTAAAAAGGATTCAATCATCAAAACATAACTCAGATAAGGAATCCTATTCTAGAGACAACTCTAGACAAAAGACACAAACTTAAAGCATAAACATAACTCGTCGTACTCTAATCGTATCTTTCTCGATTTACACTGTCACATCTCTTTCTTTTCTTATCGTTATTTTGATTCATATCTCGATTATGACTTTAGATCTTATAGACAAACCAATCATTTGTTGAATCACAATTCTTTTAGTAAACCTAAACAAATTTGATACGTTTAACGTCCGACTTTTCACGTTTCGGAGTCCGACAATCATTTCTTGGGCTAGGGTACGTCGTGTCGGACCTCAGCACATTGTGACCTTCAAGAAATGGGAGGGGAACATTGTGCCTTTCAACAAATAGGAGGGGCACGTCGTGTCCCCCTTGGCGCGACGTGCCTCCCTTCATTTTGGAAGGAGCACGTCGCGCCTCCTTTAGGCGCGTTGTGCCCTCACGTAGGGCATGAGCCCAGCCTCTCCGCACCTCAATTCCAATTCCGTAGCACGTCGTTTTAGTATCCCGACACTTAAATATATCAAAACATCCAACTACAACTTCAATTACACAAGAAAAATGCCAATATGAAATGAATTCGATAAAACGACATGGATCGCGTAGCTTAACCTTAAATATACCAAAAATTATATAATCCAATTCAAATCCGAACTTATTACCTTGATTATGCGCGAATTAGTGAAGGAACCGGAGTTAGAAACGAGAAAATGGCGTGAATCGGCAAAACCCTAGCCTTCGTAGCTTATGGATCGTGAAGAATGAAGAAAGGAATGAAATTTGGATTCTGAGACCAATTTCTTCATTTTATATATACACTTGGTCACATTGCACTTAACTCAAGCAGTTCAATCATGTACTCTAACCGAATCTTTTATTTATCGTCTGCAACCAATTCAAAATTACTCTCATAAATTTACGAATCTTTGACGATAAATTCTTAAAATATTTTGCGGACTTCGGCATAAAAATTATTAGTTTGGGACCTATACTTTATTTTATATTAACTTCTTTTAGTTATCTTTAGTCCTGCTCACCCCCGCTCTCACGAATAAACATTTTCAAACTTGATTATTATTTCGTGACTAATATTAATAACCCCATTTCGGTCCTAATCCATAATTCTTTAATTTATTTTAGACCTTCTCGACTTTAATTATCGCAAAATAGGACACCTGGCACAATTTAATACTTTAAAATTCATGGGGTATTACACCTGACGTCAATGGTGGTGTAATTTGGAAGGTGAAGGTTGCTGGTGGTGGGTGGTAATGACAGAGGAAGAAAAAAAAGAGCTTATTAGAATAAAGAGAGAAATAAGATAAATGGATAAAGAGAGTACCTTTGTAAATATTAAAGATATGCAAGTATTTTTGTAAAAAAAAAAAATTAAAATTGTAATAACAAAGATTGATATAATATTTTTATAAATATTTTATATTTTTATAGTATATGGTATAAATTTTTCTAAAAGAAAGGGGTGAGGTCTTGTTAGCATAAAACATGAATCTTATGTTGAGTTTGCACAAGGCATGAGAAATGCAACAAAACTAAGGTTGTGATTGTTTGAAGAGACCGTGTGATTAGCAGCCAAGAATTATCTAATGTCTTAATTAATTTTAGTTTTACTTTCTATTTCAGAAGTAATTAGTTTTCCATGAAGCAAAATTCAATTTATAACAAAACTCATCAATAAACAGGCTTCATAAGAAATAATATCTTTACATGCAAGTGAATGCCAAGTTATGAAAATCTAGAACATATGAGAATATAAAGTTGAAATAAAAAGAAAATAATTACATCAAAGCATAAAAGAGTATAATACTAGAAAACCAAATTAAAAATGTAAAGTGTATCAACATAAAAATAAATTAAGAGGCAAGAGATCTCCTATATATAGTCCTTAAATTCTCCATCATTCCTCAAAAGCAAGCATCCAACACACAGCAACAACACAAGGCAGCGCAGCTGCATATCAAACAATTTATTTATTATCTATTAACATCAGTGGTGTATAACAAAAATTAAATTATAAAATAATTATTCATCAAAACAATTATAGAATAATTAATTTTTGGCCTAATTACTTAAAAAAAACCCCACCTTATAACATTTTTTCGTTTATACCCTCACGTAGGAAAAAGTTCATTTGTACCTTTTTTTGATTTTTCGTTTTCATCTCTACCCTAAAATTTAAATTTTTGACAATTAAATTAATTAAAGGATGAAAATATTTTAAATGATTAATAATATTAATGTTTAATTAGAATATAAGCCAAATATAAAGGATCATTTTGAATATTTTTCCAAATGAAAAGATGTCAAATTAGCTCTTTAGGATAGAGACAAAAATGAAAAATCAAAAAAGGGTACAAATGAACTTTTTCCTAGGTCAGGGTATAAACGAATAAATGTTACAAGGTGGGGGTATTTTAAGTAATTAAGCCTTAATTTTTTTATATATTTTAATACAATTGAGCAAATAATTTTTTATATAATACAATTCTAAACTAATAACAAAATATTTATTGTTCATACAATGGCATAAATAAATAAAAATAAAATAATGATAGAAAAATCTTGATGATATTATTATTTGAAAAAATCTATTTATAAAATGAATAATTATATATATTAAGTTCAATATAGATTCCTCTATAATGAATATGTATAAGTGTTACTATATAATCTATTCATAAGAAAAAGTGTTACTATAATCCGAGAAATTGGCCATGCAACTCAACTAGACCTTAAAAAGTAAATTTTGTAAGAATGGACTATGGACTCAATGGACCCTCATTTTATTATATATGACTGTTTTGATCTGGTCCAAATTAAAATTATTTAGGGAAAGGGTAGTTGTTCTAAAGTTGACCTGAATGAACAAACTTTATTTAATGTGTAATTTCAAAAATTACATATGAATATAGATCATGTGCTTACAAGTTATTCTAAATCGCTATATAATGACTTTATTTAGTGAAACTCTAAGGGTTCTCTTTATTTTAAAGAGAATTTTTAAAATAAAGAGTAATATTTTTAAATTTTATTTTAATGGCTTCTTTAATATAAATTTTTTATTTTATTTTATTTTTATAAATAATAATAAAAAAAATTAAATATTAATAATACGAATTTAATAGACTTTCTAATATTAAATCTTATTTTAATTTATTTTTATAAATAATAATATAAATATTAAATATTAATAATATAAACGTATTTTTAATTAATTTATTTATTCAGTTTAGATATTAAAAATTAAAAATATTTATATTTTAAACAAAAATAACCAACTTATTATTTGAAATTTAAACTTGAAAAATAAAGTAGAGAATAAAAATGGCTCTCTACATACTCTATTCTAAATTTAAAGAATAGAGAATCCATTAGACTCAATTTATTGTCAAACTCTCTAAATTAAAGAGTTTGATAATTTTAAAGAGTTCTTTGAAATTTCTCTTAAATCTTTATCAATATAAATCAAAACATGCATTAAGTTTGAGATAAAGGATGAGTTAACCTAACCACTCAACTTGGATCAAAATCTCAAATAAAATTCCTTCAGCTCTCTATGATCATTCAAATCCTGAGTTGTGTAGGATCAATGGTACAACTCAAAGATTAAAATGATTTGAAGATTTAATAATTAAAAATAAGTTTTAAAAGTTGAAAGAGTGAAATAATTCTTTGTTGGTTGAATTTATATATATATATAGTCAAACATAAATCAAAAAGACTTATTATATTTTTCAGAAAATTAATTATGAATGATCCTCAAATTAGAAACTTGATAGTCTATCCTATAACTAATTAAGCTTCATCAATTTGACATAAAATTATTTTGTTGAGAAAAATGAAGATGAAAGAAAAAGAAAATACCATCCTTTCCAAAAGCCATCGCCCTTGGATTTGGTGTGAACCGGAAGAGTTTGAGTTGGAGCATCTTTAATTGGGTAACCAGCAGGAGGTGGAACTTCTGGTGGAGGATAAGGATATGCTCCTGCTCCTATTAATTAATAATTATCAATTAGCTTTAACATATTATAACATGTAAGAGTTAAAACAGCAAACCCTAATATTTAGTTCACCTGTTGCTTCAGTGTGAGTCATATTGATAATTGATAAGATGATGATGATGAGAGATGAAGAAATGGATGCTCTGAAGTTTGATTAAAGTCAGATATATAAAGTGGAAAGTGAAGGTGGAGTAGTTGTTCTTTGCTTTATGGGACACCGCGTTCAATCTTATTCATTATTTAAGTCTACGCCACCAAATTCATTAACATTAATACCACCTATGTAATAAATCAATACAATTAATTAATTTAATTTTTTTTAGTTTGGCCCCCTCAACTTTTAAAAAGTATCAAATTTATAATAGAAATTTTTTGTATTTTACAGTTTGGCTCCTTCAATTTTTCAAAAGCAATACCACATGCATAAAATAATTATTTATTTATAAATTCTATTTACAATACTGATGGAGTCTGCCTTCTGATCCGGTTGATAACCTGCAAAACAGAGTAGAAGCTAATCGGACGGTGGTGGTCCGATTAACTCTCTGATACTTAAGTCAGTTTAGACTTGAGCAACGTTTTTAGTATATGAATGTAATTGTGTTTTTAGGCATTACCTCAAACTCTTTATATAGTAGTTGAGAGAATACCTAGTAGACTTCGAATAGGAAAGTGATTCCTATTTAGTAGAGTTTGAGATTGAATAGCAAAGAGATTCCTTATTCAAGTGAAAGTCTTACTCAGTTCCTAAGTTTGAGTTTGTGTCCCAATAGAAAAATATTTTGTAGATTCGGTTCTTGGGCGAATCCCTCAGACGACGCACTTTATCCGAGTCTTCGAGGATTCAAATGATTCTTCCTTTGATCTTCGGTGGCGAATCTCATGGATTTGGCTGCCGATTTTGTTGGGTTCTTGCCCTTTGGACGAGAGCTGATATTCTCTTGTAGGGTGCATCCTATGCGACTCCGTTCTACTACAGTTATGATAGGATTCAGTATCCATCATTAGCCCCCGCAAGTGAGCTAAAGTCTTGGTATTTATGCCGTAGTAAATTTTAGATTTATTTGAGGCGAGTTGATTCATACTCCGGCATGTCGTTTCACTTACTTGCTAGGATTTCTATAGTTTCCTTTTTTGACATGTGTCGATCATCCACTGTTAGCCTTTCTAGTTTTTAAGACAAGTGTCTCATTTTTGACATGTGTCGGTTATCCGTTGTAATACTTAGGGGTTTGTCTCTTCGGTTTCTCTAGTTTAAGTTCTTGGACTATCCATTTCAAAATTTCTCATTTGAGAGATGTTTCCTATCTCTCATTTGATCCTCCCTACTTGATCTCGAGGTATATTTAGAGTTTTGGTTTGATTATTTTGAGTATTAGAGCTTTTGCATTTTCTCCTTTTTTGTTCTTATTTGAACATTTCCTTTGTTCTTACTGTTCTTGCTTGTTCTAGGCTCTTGTTCTTGCTTTCTACTTGCTTTTGATCTTTTTTACTTTAAACTTTTCGCTTATAGCCTGTTTCCCCCTAAATTTTTATTTTTAAAAAATGTCCGAGGAAGTTGAAGGTTCTCGGGGTGCTCGCGATGATTTGGAGCATACTTGTAGTTCCTTATTCGCTGAACAAATCATTAAACTTGCTCAAGATTTTGACTTTCCCGAGTCGTTTCAGGTTCTAAAACATACCTTGAAATTTAGGGCAAACCATGTTCCTAATTCGTCAGAGAAAATTATTATTTTTCACGAACATCTTCTAGCTGGTTTGAGGTTTCCTTCAGATCTTTTATTGAAAAATATTTATGAAAATTTAGGTATTCCGCCTGGACAGCTTTATCCTAATGATGTTCGGATTATTTGTTCTTTCCTTAAATCGTGCAAATCTCGCGATCAAATTCCTTCTCTTAGTTTATTTAACTATTTTTACTTTTTTTCTCGTCGAAAGGACGAAGAATTCATTTTTGCTGATGGTAGGCCGAATCTTTCCCTTTTCGTTCTTCCTTCTTCTCTTAAGGATTGGAGCTCTAAGTTTTTTTCTAATTCAGGATAATTCTACTTCTTCTTTTGTCCAGGGTTTTACCAATGGTAAGGTACCCTTTTCCTTTCTCCCAGTTCTATCTGATGAAGAGAAAGACTTTGCCAAGTCTCTCTTGTCAGAGTGTAAGTCTGATAATCCAAAGTATATTGTTCTATTAGAACGGTTATTGAATCGTCGCACTTTGCCTTTTGTGGATCTTCCTGTTGGAGGTTTTTTTCTAACCTTATATTATTTTATCATTTGTAGGATGTCTACTTCCCTTGATCACCTTCTTGAAAACTTTGCTGTAGATATGTCCGTCGACATGGGCGAGGTGACCAGTAAGGTTCCTGCTCTTCCAGCTGCTGTCCCAACTCCTAATACGAAGGGCGTTCCGGTGAGTGCTTCGGAAGCCTAAAGGAGTCGGCGGCTTCAGGGCTTAAAAACACCCTTCGGGAGATCATTCCGAACTGTCCTCTAGCAAGAAGCACAAGAAGAGGAAGGTCACAAAAGAGATCACTTGCTCTCAGTAGGTCACACATCATTCACATTGTTCCCATCCAATTCTCTTTAATTCTGTAGTTCTCCCGCGCACGACTCAATCTTAACGTCAAATTCTTGTTATGTATCTATGTATATTAGATTTAAATATAACTAAAAGTACCAAAAAGTTGCTGCCGCAATTTACTCCCGTATTATAAAATAATTATTTTTTCATACTAATTATTTTTAAATAAATGATTAATAAATAATTTTTATTAATAATTATTTTAAATAAAAACAACAAATTATTACTTTTATACTTTACTCCCGCATTCTAATATAATATTTTTTTAATAAATAATAATTATTTCTAAATAATAATTTTGTTAACAAAATAATAATTTTTTAATAAATTATTATTTTTTTAATAAATTATTTTATAATTAATATTCTTTTAATTAATAAATATTAGTTTAATAAATGTGTTTTTTCAATTATAAATTTTTAAATAAAAATAATACATTTAGCGACGGATTTTGTACTTCGTCGCTAAAAGTAAGCATTTAGCGACAAATTTTGAAATCCATCACTAAATGTAGTAATTTTTGGCGACGGATTACAAAATCCGTTGCTGAAAGTGAAAAACAAATTGGTAGGATTCATCCCTTCTCTTTTAGCGACTGAAGATAAATCCTGCCAGTTTTTCTAGGATTTAGTGACGGATTCAAAATCCGTCGCTAAATTTGATTTTAGCGAAAATTTGTCGTTAATCGACTGTTTTTTAGTGGTGATGTGTTTAATTTATTTTTCATCAGCCTGACTGTTTATTTTTTTATTGTCCAGATGATCTAGGCAGTCATTATGTTGGAAAGATGTCGTCGGGCTGCGGTGGACAAGTTGGATCAGCTGAGGAAAGAGTGCGCTTCGTGGCAAGCTGAGAAGAAAGGAGCTTCACAACTCTCTGAGCGAAGCGGGTGCTTTTCATCTACAACTTCTTGCTTCAAGGATCGCCAAGGAGAAGAAGATTATTGCTCTAGAGACTCGGGTCAAGACTTTTTCAGAGGAGATCGAGTCTCTTAAAGCTTCTTCATCTTCTCTTTCCTCGAAGAGGGATTTCTTGAAGGTGGAGGCAGAGCGACTTCGCCTTCGCCTTTCAGAGTTTGGGTCTTTTTATTCCCAAATGATGACTCAATATCGATTGGCGATTGGGGCGAAGCTGCGTGAGAAGAACCCTGATGTTGATTTTTCGGGTGTTAACTAGCTTGACCCGGCATCGCTAGCCAAGGAGGTCAAAGCGAAGCTTGACAAGCAGAAGGCCGAAGCTCTTAGGAAAGTTTGTTGATATATTGTTTTTCATTTTCTTTGTAGAATGCTTTTGTCTCCTTCCTGTAATTCTCTTTTTAATTAATGTAATAAATTTTGTCCATCTCATTGTTCATTTATTTTCCGAGGTAATCTAAACTCGTACTTTTGTTGTTTCCAATTGCACTTTTATTTTATTTTTCTTTTTGACGAAGTTAGTTTAAACTTCTTTGTGGATTTTGATTTATAGTCATTGAGATTCCGGCAAATCGAATGTTTTAAATTGACTTGGCTTGGACTCAAGCGAGTCTTGTTTAGTTTTATTAAAACTTAAACGAGTTTATTAGTTTAACTTGGGATCAAAAGAATCTGTTAACTTTGTTTAGACCCAAACGAGTCTGTTGTTTTGTTTAGGCTCGAACGAGTTCTTTGTTTGTTGAATATAAGATAAGCTCGGTATATGGTACAAAAATCAACTTATTGATAGTATTTCCTCAGATGTTCTACATTGCAATATCTCGGGATCATGGACCCCTTTAATGTTTTGAGTTTGTACGCGCCTTTCCCTATACCTTCTTCAACCATATAAGGTCCTTCCCAGTTTGGTTGCAGTTTTTTCACTCCGGCATTTCCTGGGCCAACTTCCGCATTTCTTAGGATGAGATCACCTATTTAAATTATCTTTAATGTATTTTTTTATTATGATATCGGGGGGCCTGTTTCTTGTAGGCTTCAGCCCGTATTCCTGTTTAATTTCTTCCTTTTTCTAATAAGTCTAGGCATTGCCTTATTTTTGTCTTGTTTGTTTCTTCCTCTAATTAGTTCACTCTGATGCTTGGTATTCCGATTTCTACTGGTATCACAATTTGGAGACCGTAGGCGAGCCTGAAAGGCGTCTCGTCTGCTCCTTTTCTTGGGGTTGTTCTATAAGCCCAAAGAACGCTATAGAGTTCGTCCACCCAATTTTCCTCGTACTCAGCTAGCCTTCTTCTGATTCCTTGTGCTATGGTTTGCTTGGTCACTTCCGTTATTCCATAGGCCGAGGGTGTGCTACCGATGTGAACTTTAAGTTTATAATCAAGTCTTTGTAAAATTTTCTGAATCGTTTGAAGTCGAATTGCTTCCTGTTATCCGCAATCACAATGTGTGGTATGTTGAATTGGCATATTACTTCGTTTTTGAAGAATTCTTCTACTTTTGCTGCTGTTACAATTAATACTGGTGCTACCTTCACCCACTTTGTGAAGTGTTCGATGGCGACGATGAGGAACTTCATTTGGTTCCTTCCGGTTGGAAAAGGTCCGTCTATGTCTATTCCCCACATGGAGAAAGGCCAATGACTCTCTAATGATCTATGCAGTATTTCTGGCTTGTGGTTAACATTGTCGTGCCTTTGGCACTTGTTGCATTTCTTCATGAGTGATTTGGCATCTTCCTTAATGGTTGGCCAATCCTTGAAGCATTGTCTTCCTTGTAATTGTGCCTGCACCCTTATAGGCCTCGCATATTTCTTTGTGAATTTCTTTCAGGATTAGGTTCCCATTGTCGGGCGAAACGCACCTCGCCCAAAGATGAGTTAAAAAAGTTCGGTAGAGAACCTCGTTGTAGTATGAGTAGTTGGCTGACTTTCGTATGATTCGGACGGCTTCAATGATGATTCGGTAGAGAACCTCTTGTGGTAGTTCTACTTTATCCAGATACTTAATTATTGAAGTCATCCAACAGTCAACCTCATCGATTGCCATTATTTCTACTTCATTGATGCTTAGTTGCTCTAGGGTTTCTTTTAACTGCATTTTGCTAAAAAGATTTCCGAGTTCGGAGGCGGACTTGGCTATGGCATCGGCCTCGATGTTTTGCTCTCGTGGGATTTGTATAATTTCCCATTGTCCTCCTTGTGCTTCAAGTCTCTAAGGCATCATTTTTGACTTATACTAGGTATTCCATCATCCCTGTTTCTTTAGCCTGATATTCACCTTTGACTTGGTTTACTGTCAGCTGTGAATCGCTATGGATCTTTTGGATTTCCGTTTTTACCTCTAATGCTGGGATGAGTCCGGCGATTAGGGCTTCGTATTTGGCGACATTGTTGCTTGCTTCGAATTCGATTTTTACTCTGTATTCAATTTTGATTTTTCCTGGTCCCTTCAGGATGGCTCCAGCTCCAACATCTTTTTCATTTGAGTCTCCATCCACGTGCAACTCCCATAGGAAATCAGGGATAGTTTCTTTTTTACATCGGGTCTAGACCGTTACAATACAAAATATTAAACTACATGAAATTCTCTAAATCTGGGTTCAAACTGGACCTGATTCGGAGTCTGGATGAGCCTAGAAAAAAAATTACCCATAGCTCCACGTCAGATGGCACCTCACCAAAACACCTTAAAAATTTAAAAATATTCAAAATACCCGTACCTTCACTAAAAATATTAAAAACAATTAAAAATCAAAAATCAAAAAAAAAAAAAAAACAAACAAACAACCCACTCAACCAACCGACGTCCACCAGCCGCCACCTCCACCTACCACCAGTTTCCCAACGCCGTTAGATCTGCTCATCATTTGAGGAGCAAAATTATTGCTCCTCCATGCCTAAGCATGAGCTCCTCCTTAGGTGACAAGAAGCTTGTCTTCCCTAACAAGACGAGTTCTTCTTCATCATGAAGAACATGTCTAACATGTTCTTCACGATGAAGAATAAAGATATATTCTTTATGGTGAAGAACAAGAGAAACCCACTTGAGAAGACGACTAGTTCGTCTTCTCATGGGACGAACTGACCGGACGTTGAGCTATGGGTAATTTTTTTTAGATTGTATTGCTGAGATGGCAGCTGACGTTGATCTATGGGTAATTTTTTTAATTGACACTCAGCAAAATTGATTGCACTAATAGAATCTTGGATGAAAGGTTTAATTGGCACTTAGGAGATTTTGTGATATTTTGTTTTATTAAATAGTTTTGTGATAAGAGAGCCTAAAGTGAGGTGACACGGTTGATCATTAGCCATATTTTTATGTTGTTTTTATGGTTTTTCTTGTGTAAATACACTAGCACTTGGTGTATTTATGATGTATCTTTTCTAAGAAAACCATAAATTAATTTGTAATGTATAAAATCAGAAGCATTAAAATAAATTAAAATATTAATAATAACATGAAATCTAAAATAATGATAGATTTTTAGGAACAATAGAACAATTATATGAACTAGATATCTAAAATAATATGTGTACAAAAAGTTTAAATAATCATATAAAAATTAAAAGAATTAAACAATCACTAAATCTAAAAAGGCGGAAAAAAGACGACGACGATAAAATTACCGGAAGACGACGACGATGAAACTATCGGAAGAAAAACAACGACGATAAAATCACCAGAAAAAAACGACGACGATGAACATTATGCTCGTAGATCTGAAAGGCGGTGTCTTTTTATGCTCGTATATTTGAGAGGAAAAGAAAAAAAGAGGAAGAAAGAGAATTGAGAAGGAGTGAAAAAAAAGGTGCCTGTACGAGAGAAAATGAGCAAAAATGAAGAAAAAACCCTAGTTAAAAAAATTATTTTGAAAATTAATTTGCCAAACATGGTAGCGATGAAAATTAGACAAACATGACCAAATTTTTGTGATTACTTATGAAAAATATAGTGTGAAAATAATCCTTTTTAAGATACAATTTATTCATCTAAAATTCAACTTTCGTAAAATTACATGTTTGTTATTCATTTACGATATAATTAATTGATAAATATATTTAATTTTTTCTAACTTTTTAATTTTTTTCAGGTTAAAATATTTTTTGTAAAATATATAAATCAATTTATTAAATAAATAATAAAAATAGTTTTAAAATTATATTTTATTTTAATTTTTTTATTTAATGTGTTTTATTATAAGACAATATAACAGAGAGTAATATAGAATAAAAATTGGTGATTTTTAATGCAATTAAGCCTAATAAAAAAGTTATAAACAATTAAATCGATTTTTATTTAGTACTATTATTTTTTCTCTTTTTATATAAAGAAAATTGTATATTGTAAAATAGGTTAAAAAATTTATTTACAATTAAGTTTTGCTAAATTTTAAGTTTTGCTAAATTTTTATTTACACGTGGGTTATGGTTTTTTTTATTAAAGATGGTAATCGACTCTTCCAAGTCTCATTTGTTAGTTGTTAGTTACCGAGTGGTGTTTCGAACTCACAGCCTCTTGATGCACTTCAAGATGCCTTAATTATTGTGACGATGACAAAAGTACCTAAAATTTTAAAAATATTTACAAAAGTACCTGCAAACTTTTTTTATTTACAAAATTACGACTGATTTAAAATTAATTACAAAAGTACCAAAAAATAAAAATTAATTATAAAAGTACGATTTGTATAATGTCGGTATAATTATGTTATAATTTTGGAATATTAAAACTATAAATCAGATAATTTAAAAATAATATTTGGTTTATTATTGGTATAATTTCAGTATATTTTCGGTATATTGATTATAAATTTTTATATATATTTTCTAGTTGATAACATGCATATATTTTTTTATATGTATTTTTCACTATAATTGGTAATGAACTAGAGAATTTGTATATTGTTGGTATAATTTTAATATATTGTTAGGTTAATATTTAGTATGCGATGTGGTATAATGTTGATGTAATAATAGAATTTTAGTATATTTTGATGTGTACACTCTTGCTATAATTTTGGTATATTATTAATTTAATTTTTAGTATACGATTTGATGTAATTTTGATAAATTTGTATTTAATATAAAAAAAATCTCAGTATGTATAATGTTGGTATAATTTTGGTATAATGTTGATATAATGTTGATATAATATTAATTTATTAGTATACTGACATTATACCCACAATATACACCGTATGTTTGATATTATTTTTTATTTTTTTGTACTTTTGTAAATATTATTAAAAAAATTTGTAAATGAAAAAAGTTAACATGTAGTTTTGTGATTATTTTTATTTTTTTAAGTAAATGGTGTAATTTCCTCTTAATTATTTAGGATAGGCCCACATTAGCATGTGGGTTACGGTATGGTGTAGTTTTTTTCGTTTTCAGGTACTCTGTGTGTGTACATCATACATATAGGTTAAACTATACAAAACCCCTTCTTTTTAAGCCATTTATCATTAAAACGCCCTATATACATTTGTTTTTTTTAATTCCAGAGGGGCCGATGTCCCCTTTGGCTTCAATGTGTGGCAGCAATTTTTTTTTTTTTAGAGAGGCAGCAAGAATTGTTTCTATTTTAATATTTCTGTTTTTTTTTGTCAAAACTATTTTAATATTCCATTCATGTTTAATTTGTAATTCCAAAATTAATAAGTAGGGATATAAATGAAGTTATTGTAGTTTAACAAGTAGACACAATTTGTAACCGGCCAAGGCAGCAGTTAAGTAATAAAATGGTTGTTTTTCTTGTTGATTGACGCGTTTGGTCCAATAGAATTATTAAATAGGTGAGACAAAAGAAGATAACTTAGACGAAACCCCTAGGTTGTATCGATCATGTGTGACAAGTGGCATAAACCCATTTCGTCAATGCCGTGTTTGCAAGTTTGTATATGTGTTGTGCCGGATGCCATCCTTATTGTATTGCAGTTTTCGGATAGATTCTGTATAACAATTAAATTTACAAATTGGATAGAAATACTCAATCTTAACTTTAAGTCAGCTTAGTATAATGGTTTTACTTCTTCTATACCATTTTAATGTTCCATCATATTTAGGGGCCGTTTGGTTTAAGGTTGAGAATGAGAATCGGAATGAGAAAGAATATGAATCGGAATGATTATTTTCATTTTTTTATTTGGTTCAAAATTAGTGTAGGAATGGGAATGGATAAAATTTAATAAAAACATTATTTATTATTTTTTAAAAATACTTTTTTTTATTTTTTTTAAATATTTTTTTATATAAAAAAATAAAATTATTTTAAAAAAAAAATTTAAAATTTTTTTAAAAAAAATTTAAAAAAAAATACTTTAAAAAAATTAAAAAATATTTTCAAAAAAATTAAAAAAATTAAAAAATTATTTTTAAAAAAAAATTTAAAAAAATTTAAAATTATTTAAAAATAAAATAAAAATTATTTAAAAAAATTTAAAAAAAATATTAAAAAAGTTTTCTTTTTATTATTTTAAGTATATTTTTTAAAATAAATATTTAAAAATAGTTTTTTTAATAATTATATATTTATTATTTATTATTAAAATATTTTGTTCATTCCTGATGGATACCGAATCTTATCGTAAATATAATGGAGCCGAGTCACAGGAGATCCACTCTCAGGTGATACCGGACTCCCCCTGAAGATTCGAAGATATGAAGGAGACGCCGAATCCCTTAAGATTCGGTGATATGCTAATAAAGACCGAATCCTTAGAGATTCGGAGATATGCCAACAAAGTCCGAATCCCCCATGATCCGCCCAAAGCGCGTCAGGTCCGGGATTCGGGTAATCGACTAAGAATGAAAGTATTGTCCTATCCGGACACAAGCACTATATATGGAAGGATAAGCTCTACTTTAGGAAGATAAGATTATTTAGGAAGACGTTCCTAAATAGGACTCTTATCAGATTAAGGTAGATCACGACAAATCAGGAGAATCCCTACGATATCGCCGAATCCCTGCAAAGTAGGATTCACCTGCCTAATACGACTCTACTAGGTATATTCGACTACTATAAAAGGAGCACGAGGTATGCCTAGAATCACAATTACATTCTTATACACAAAAACGTTGCTCAAAGCTCTAAACTGACTTTAGCATCGGAGAGTTAATCGGACAACCACCGTCCGGTTAGCTTCTACCTTGTTTTGCAGGTCTTACTCACCGGTTCAGAAGGCAGACTCCATCAATTGGCGCCGTCTGTGGGAAAAGATTAACTAAACTTCAAAAAGAAGGAGCTTTTCTGAACTCAAAAACAAATCTCATTGAAGAAGATGACTTCTGAAAGAGTAAACCTGAAGAATCAAACGTCACAGAGAAAACGAAAAGCAACAGAACTCTCAACTCCTCCTCCAGTAACTTTTGACGGGGAAGACTTCGGGAGAATAGCTGAAGAGCATAACGAAGCTCTGGTGGTAGCCATGATCATCGAACACTGGAACGTTGAGAGAATCCTGATCGATGAAGGAAGCGCAATAAACCTAATAACAAGAAAGGCTTACGAAAGCCTAGGAAGAGAACTAGCAGAACTAAAAAGAAATGCCACACCTGTGGTAGGATTTGGGGGCTTGCCAATTAAGCCCAACGGAACAATTACACTCGATGTCAAGCTAGGAAGGACAAGGAAAAGCGAGGAATTACCTACACGGTTTAGTGTCGTAGAAATCGACTTGCCATACAACGCGATACTGGGGAGACCTTTCCTCCACGACTCAGCCGCCGTGACGAGCATAAAGGCACTAACCATGAAGATACCAACGAAACAAGGAATTATCACGATACAAGGAAACCGAGCCGAGGCGAAAAAGTGCTACGAACAAGCAATAAAAGAATCAGGCGAAACAATGGCAATAGAAGAAATCCTTAATCACGACATCGAAGAAAAAGAAACAGCACCCGAAGGCGAAACAAAGAAACTCCAACTCGACAAGGAGAAAAGAGTAAATCTCGGCGCAAACATGAACCCAAAGATCGAAAACGAAATCACGGCCATGCTGAAAAACAACGTCAAAACCTTCGCTGCTAACGCGTCAAAAATAGTCGGGATAGACCCCCAAGTCATTACTCATGATCTAAATGTAGCGGAAGCGGCGAACCCTGTGAAGCAAAAGAAAAGGAAGTTCTCGGAAGAAAAACAGAAAATAATCGCTGAAGAAGTAGAAAAATTGGAGAAAGCGGGATTCATACGAGAAGTCCACTACCCCGAGTGGGTAGCTAACGTAGTTATCGTAAAGAAAGCCAACGGAAAAAATAGAATGTGTGTAGATTACACCGATCTAAACAAAGCGTGTCCTAAAGATAGCTACCCTCTCCCAGACATCGATCAACTCGTGGACTCTACTGCTGGACACGCGATGTATAGCCTAGCCGACGCAGCTCAAGGCTACCACCAAATTCAGATGAAGGAGCAAGACCAGGAAAAAACTTCATTCATCACGGAGGGAGGAACTTACTGCTACACGGCGATGCCTTTCGGTTTGAAAAACGCCGGAGCGACATACCAAAGGCTTATGAATTTCATGTTCAAAGACGAAATAGGAAAACGAGTCCAGGTGTATGTAGACGACCTAATCATCAAGAGCGAGAATGAGGAAACCCATGCAAAAGATCTTGAAGAAACATTCAACATACTGAATAAGTTCGGAATGAAGCTGAACCCTGACAAATGCACGTTCGGTGTACAAGGCGGGAAATTCCTGGGATTTATGATATCTCAAAGAGGAATAGAGGCGAACCCTGAGAAGATCAAAGCAATTATGGACATGAAGGCACCAAGAAACATAAACGAAGTTCAAAAACTCAACGGGCGAATCACAGCACTCGGTAGATTCATGTCTTGCTCAGCAAAAAGATGCTTGCCTTTCTTCAAAGCCCTCAAAGGAACACAAAAATTTGAAGGGAATGAAGACTGTGAGAACGCTTTTGAAGAAATAAAGAAGTTCCTCGTCACCCCTCCATTGCTCAGCAGACCGCTGAAAGGGGAGACGCTATATCTATACATCAGCACCACATACGAGACTATCGGAACAGTACTGGTGAGGGAAGAAGACAACGAGATGAAGCCAATCTACTACATTAGTCGAGTCCTGAAAGGCGCGGAGACACGATACCCCGAGATCGAAAAAATGGCACTGGCCGTATTGACCACAGCTAAAAAGCTGAGATACTACTTCCAAAGTCACAACGTTGTGGTAAGAACAAATCAACCATTGCGAAAGGCGATCCAACGACTAGAAACGTCCGGAAGATTAGTCCACTGGTCCATCCAACTCAGCGAACACGACATAAGATACGAACCTCGCCCGACTCTAAAAGCACAAGCTTTGGCGGACTTTGTAGCAGAAATAACTCCAACCGAGACTGGCCAACCCAAACCAGCCTTGGTATGGGAACTTCACGTAGATGGAGCGTCAAATGAAAAAGGAGCTGGAGCAGGAGCCATCCTCAAAGGACCCGAAAAAATCAGAATCGAATATGGAGTAAACATCCAATTCACCGCCAGCAACAATGTAGCTGAGTACGAAGCCCTAATCGCAGGCCTCGGCCTCGCATTAGAAATAAGAACGGAAATCCTAAAGATCTATAGCGACTCCCAGCTGGTGGTAAATCAGGTCAAGGGAGAGTATCAAGCCAAAGAAACAGGGATGATCGAATATCTGGGACAAGTCAGGACACAGCTCCAACAGCTGGAAGCACAAGGAGGACAATGGGAAATCATTCAAATCCCGAGAGAGGAAAACACCGAAGCTGACGCCATCGCCAAATCAGCATCAGAACTCGGAGATCTATTCACTAAAATGCAGTTAAAGGAAATTCTCGAATCACCAAGCACCAGAAAAACAGAAGTCATGGCAATCGAGGAGGCCGACTCCTGGATGACCCCATTGATCAAATATCTAGACCACGGCGAGTTACCAACAGACAAAGTCGAAGCCATCCGCACCATCAGAAAATCTGCCAACTACTCATTTCACAACGGAGTTCTTTACCGAACCTCCTTGACTCATCCATGGTCTAGGTGCGTGTCGCCCCAGAAAGGAGAATCCATCTTAAAAGAAATCCACGAAGGAATATGCGGAGCACACGAAGGAGCAGTCACCATAGCAAGAAAAACAATACTCCAAGGATACTACTGGCCGACCATCAAAGAAGACGCGAAAACATTAGTCAAGAAATGTGATAAGTGCCAAAGACACGACAACATCAGTCGTGTACCAGCAGTACCTCAAGGATCAATGGAGAGCCCTTGGCCGTTCGCCACATGGGGGATTGACATAGTTGGACCGTTTGAAACGGGAAAACATCAATTGAAATTCCTAATCGTCGCAATAGAGCACTTCACAAAATGGGTAGAGGTAGCGCCAGTCGCAACCATCACTGCAGCCAAAGTAGAGGAATTCTTCAAGAACGAAGTAATATGCCGATTTGGCATACCCCACACTGTAATAGCAGACAACGGCAAACAATTCAATTGCAAGCGGTTCAAGGCATTTTGCAAAGGACTGATGATCAATTTGAAATTTACTTCGGTGGCGCACCCTCAAACAAACGGAATGACAGAAGTCACCAACCGAACCATAGCACAAGGAATAAAAAAAGAGGCTTTCTCAGTATAAGGAGAACTGGGCAGAAGAATTATACAGCGTTCTGTGGGCATACAGAACAACTCCTAGAAAAGGAACTGGCGAAACACCCTTCAGGCTCGCCTACGGTACTGAAGCTGTAATTCCGGTAGAAATTGGCATACCCAGTATCAGAGTGAACTATCTAGAAGAAGAAACTAACGAGGCTAGAACAAGGCTATGTCTAGACCTACTAGAGGAAAGGAGGGATGAAGCGGCAGTCCGAGCCGCCACATACAAGAAGCAAGCTGCAAGATACCATAACAAGAGAATGAATTCAAGAGAATTTCAAAAAGGCGATCTGGTCTTACGAAACGCGGAAGTTGGCAGAGAAAACGCAGGAGTAAAGAAAATGCAGGCTAATTGGGAAGGCCCCTACATTGTAGAAGAAGCTACCGGCAAGGGCGCATATAAAAGGGCGATTTGGCGATAAGAAGCAAATTTTATAGGCTCGCTTGAGACCTAATATATACAATTTAACAAGAATCGTTCGAATCTTAGCTAAAAACAATTTAGACTCGTCTGAGTCAAATAAATAAAAGGATCCGTTCGGACCTACAAATAAATCACACCAGCAGAAGTTTAGATTAACTTCTCAAAATAACAAACGAGTTTAGATTAACTCTACAACTAAAGAAAAGCAATGGTCAAAAGATCATTATATTCACAGAGCAAAATTACAAAGGATCCGCCTACGATCCAATACAAAAAGAAGACAAAAGCAAAAAATACAAAAAGAAGAAAATAAAAATTAAGCTTTCTTCAGAGCATCTTGTTTCTGCTTATCAAGCTTCGCCTTCACCTCCTTCGCCAAAGAAGCAGGATCCAACTGATTGACTCTAGAAAGATCGACGCCAGGATTCTGCTCCCGCAGCTTTGCCCCGATCGCCAACCGGTATTGAGTCATGACTTGGGAATAAAAGCTCCCAGAGTCACCCAAACGCCGGCGGAGACGCCCCTCTTCTTTCTTCAGATCATCCCTTTCCTTAGTGAGAGCATCTGAAGAAGACTTTAGAGACTCGACTTCATCGGACAAAGTTCGAATCCGAGCCTCTAAGGCCGAAATCTCCCGAGTCTTGGCAGATACGGAGGACCTCAGCTGTTGGATCAGACCAGTCGCCTCGCCAGCCTCCTCCTCCATCTTTTGTTTTTCGGAGAGCCAGGATTCAGAATCCTTCTGAAGCTTCTTCAATTGATCCACCGCATCCCTTCGGCGGCGCTCCAAAACAGCGATGGACTGGACCACCTGCGAAAGAAAGCAACAAATAAGAAAAATATAGAAGCAAATCATAATATAAAATAAAAGAAGAAAAACATACCGAAAAACCGCCGAGACAGGCGAACTCAGCCAAACTATCGCCATGTTCGCGATCAATGGACTCGATGTCCTCTTTTATCATAATATTCTCCATGCAAGCATGAAGAATGGCGACATTTGAAAGTCGAGGCGGATTTTGTGCGTCCGCCCAAGCTGCAAACCGAGGTGCCTCCTCGACAGACACCCCAGAAGATTTCTTCTTCTTGGGACGCTTGGAAGAAGCTCCAGCTTGGTCCTCAGCAGGACGCTTCTTGCCGGCGGTAGGCAACTCCTTCAGAGAAGGAACTGATTCCTTCGAAGGAAGCAAAGGCGACTCAGAAGTCGCAGCAGGAACCTGATCGCCAGAAGCAGGATCAAGACCCACCGAATCAGGCGACGGATTCGGCACGGCGATCGTAGAAGGATTAGGAACGCCGCTAGTGACCTCGCCCATATCTACAGTCATATCGACATGAAAATTATCAAGCAAATGTTCAAGAGAAGTCGACAGCCTACAAAACAAAAACATAACAACAAAAGTTAGAAAAATACCTTCTAAGGGAAGACCCGCCAAAAGTATTTCACGGCGACTTAAATATCGTTATAAAAGAACGCTGTACTTGGGCTTATCAAAGCGACAATCCGACAACAAAGACAAGGCGAAGTCCCTCTCCCCATCAGTCAGATCAGGTACATCAGTAAGCGAAACCTTACTAGAAGTAAAACTCCGCGAAAAAGAAGAAAAAGAGGAATGTTGAACCAAGAAAAACTTAGGGGTCCAACCCTTCAAAGAAGACGGAAGACTAAAAAGAGACCGATTCGGTCGACCACCCGCAAAAATAAATTCCTCACCTTTTCGGCGGGAGAAAACATAAAAATAATTAAAAAGAGTAAGCGAAGGCTCCTGCATCCGAACCCTACACGATTCCATAAAAGAACAAAGAAGGCAAATCGCGTTCGGATGAAGTTGACCCAAAGGAACACCTAAATTATGACAGACCTCTACGATTAAAGACTCTAAGGGAAACCTAAGACCCGCTAAAAGTTGCTCATGAAAAATTACTATCTTGGAAGGCGAATCGGTGCTATGATTCGCCCGATACAATTTTCCAGGCCTCAGAATAACATATGACCCAGGAAAACTAAATTCCTCGGCATAACCAATTATCTGTTCTCTTGACAAGGAGCTCCGGGTATATTCTAGCTCGTCACGAGCACCCTTCGCCCCCTCAGTTACTTCTGACATTTTAAAAATTTTAAAATGGGGGGGAAACACGGAGTGATGGTGAAATTAAAATTCTAAAAGATCAAAAGAAAGGAAAAGACGAAGAACAAGAAGAACAAGAAGAACAAAATCAAAACTGCAAAGAACTACCAAGAAATCAAATTAGCGAAAAGGTAAAATACCTCGCAAGCAAATACGCAGGATCGAAAGAAAGATAAGGAGCAACTTGAAAACGAGGAATCTTGAAAGCAGAAGAAGGAAACCCACAGAAAGCTTGAAGAAATTGAAAATTTGACAGTTGCAGAAAAAGCAAAGATGGAAGAAGAAGGAAAATGAGCAATTATATAGCCTAAACCGAAGAAACTGAAAAGACAAGATCCCATAATTACAAATAAGGACCAACTAATAGCGCACGAAGACACTTGCCCTTCATCCAGTCACAACCCTCTACTGATAGACGACACGTGGCAACGCAGAATCTTACTAAAGAAGAAACGTCGCCCACAAACATATGAAACGACTCGCCCGGAATACAAAGCGACTCGCCCGTATAATAGGACTCAGCTCCAAAAGAGCTAAAATCCACTAAGGCATGAATACCAATTACTTCAGCTCACTTGCGGGGAGGCTAATAATGGATACCGAATCCTATCGTAAATATAATGGAGCCGAGTCACAGGAGATCCACTCTCAGGTGATACCGGACTCCCCCTGAAGATCCGAAGATATGAAGGAGACGCCGAATCCCTTAAGATTCGGTGATATGCTAATAAAGACCGAATCCTTAGAGATTCGGAGATATGCCAACAAAGACCGAATCCCCCATGATCCGCCCAAAGCGCGTTAGGTCCGGGATTCGGGTAATCGACTAAGAATGGAAGTATTGTCCTATCCGGACACAAGCACTATATATGGAAGGATAAGCTCTACTTTAGGAAGATAAGATTATTTAGGAAGACGTTCCTAAATAGGACTCTTATCAGATTAAGGTAGATCACGACAAATCAGGAGAATCCCTACGATATCGCCGAATCCCTGCAAAGTAGGATTCACCTGCCTAATACGACTCTACTAGGTATATTCGACTACTATAAAAGGAGCACGAGGTAGGTCTAGACATAGCTGCAGTAGTCAGTAGGTATCAGTATAAGATTAGTGAATTAATTTCAAATAGTTAGTTTTTAATGTAAACTCTAATATGATATTTTAATATCTATAACTATATTATTTAAAAGAGTTTCCCGAAGATGTTTTAATATATATAATATATATTATACTTTTATTTGCGAAAAATTATTATTGGTTTTAGGTTTGCTACGGGTTTCGGAGCTACCACTCCCATTCCCTAGCGCCGGTTTCGGCTCAATAATTTGGATCGTGACAATTGTGGTATCAGAGCAGTTGGTCCAGTTACATCTGCTAAGATGCGTTTGTCGGTTAAGTAACCTAGGAACTACTGCAGCTAGAGAGTTGAGGTTTGTCTGATCCAAGTCGTTAGTATGATGTGTTTTGTTATGTGATTCTAGGCATACCTCGTGCTCCTTTTATAGTAGTCGAATATACCTAGTAGAGTCGTATTATTTTTCGCACGGTCTGGTGTGCGTTCGCACACCAGCAGGTGTGCGTCCGCACACACAGTGTGCGTCCGCACACCATGTGCGATCGCGCACTGCGGTGTGCGTTCGCACACCGCACGCAGCCCCGGAAAAATCATTTTTTCCGGGCGCTTCGCCGCTCGCCGGCACTCCCGATATGCCCCCACTCCGTTTTAACATATAATCCAATCTAAATCTCATCAAAAACGACTATAAAACGCTATTACGATTCGTTTAACTCGTTAAAACAAAATAACCCTAATCCAATTATTTCAATATCAAAAATCATCAAATTAACTCGATTTGATGCTCGTCGAAGATAGAGAATCGAATTCTTAACAAATCGATATAAAGAACGCTCCATTTGGACGAGAAACGGCGAAACCGCGGCGGATCGTAATCGTTCGTCACTTTTCTCCATTTCTCTTAAGCTTTCATCGTTCATCTGGATCATTCTTTTAATGATCAGCATCTTTATATACATATGGTTAATTGACTCCTTTGATCCTTCATTTCTTTAACTTAAACCATTTCTCTTTTAAACTTTCTAATTTAACCAAACGGTTAAATTATCCTTTTATACGTATTATTTATATCCAATTAAAAAATACTTAGCCCTAAATTGTTATTTTCCGTCAATATCTTTTAATTACTAAATCTCGGAATTTAATTGGCTAATTTGCACTTTGGTCCTTGAACTTTCCAAAAGTTGCAATTTAGTCCAAAGCATATCCGCGTCCAAATTTCAAAAGGTCTCCGATTGACCCGAAACTTTTACCTCACGTACTATAAAGCATTTCGCGGACCTTAGCGAAATAATTTTCACTTCGGGGTTTATATGGCTAAATTACCATTTTAGTCCTTGTACTTTATCTTGCGACTTTCTTAACATTTTTCCTTTTAACTTAAATTCCAACTTTAGAATTGGAGTATAATATTAAATTTCGCATAATTAATTTCCAAAGACCGATCTACTAAAAACTTATTTACCTTAATTTCTTGGAAATTATTTCTGATATCGCTACCGTAGCGAATCAGAACTGGACACTTGGTCCAATTAAATACTTAAATATTTTGGGGTATTACACCCTTAATCTTGACTTGTGTTTACTATTTAAATCAATTTTAAAAACAATATTTGGAATATCTCATCTTAACAAACACAACAGCTCTAAATGATATAGTTTGGAAAATATAAATTTATGTGTAAGCTGGAAAATCATGCATGACACACATTTGACTCGATGTGGACTGGCATGTGAACAAATACCACTACCAAAAAACTTAGTTTTACCGACGGATTTTAGCGACGGATTCAAAATCCGTCGCCAAATTATTTTTTCCGACGGATTTAGCGACGGATATGAAATCCGTCGCTAAATCCGTTTTAGCGACGGATTTTAGCGACAGATTTAAATCCGTCGCTAATTACCGACGGATTTTATCAACAGATTTAAATCCGTCGCTAATTTAAAAAAAAAAAAATCTTAAAAATAAATTTTTATCAAAAATTTATTTAGGAAAATAATTATTAAAGAAAAAATAATAATTATTTTTTTAATTAAATATAATATTATTTAAATATAACATAATTATTTATAAAATATATTAAAAACATTATTATTTATTTATTTATTAATAATTATTTAAAATAACTATTAATTATTAAAAATAATTAGCTTAAAATGTGGGAGGAAGTATTTGTTATTTTTTAGTTACATTTAAATATAAATATACATATATATATAAAACAAGAAGCTGAGCTGGTTCAGGTGGAGATACGCACGGAGAACTCCAAAGTTAAAGAGCAATGAGTGGGAGCAATGGGGAGGATGGGTGACCTACTGGGAAGTTTGTAAAAATTGCGAGTGGATGATGGAGGCAACGGATGAGTAACGGAGGGCGTCGAACGATGGGTGGGTGACGGAGGGTGACGGGTGTGTGACCGATTAAATAATAATAATTTATTTTTACGATTTAATTTTTTTTTTATTTTTTTTCAATTAGCGACGGATTTAAATCCGTCACGGATTTAAATCCGTCGCTAAAATCCGTCGGTAATTAGCGACGGATTTAAATCCGTCGCTAAAATTCGTCGCTAATTTCTGAAAAATCTGTCGCCAAACTTTTTGGTCCGTCGCCAAATTTTTACTAGTGTACTCCTAAACAAGCATCTAATTTTAGGATTTCTGGCATGTAACAAATATAGTGGATTTTATTCAGTTTACATGCATAAATCATAAACCGATGTATATGTGAGATTAATTTTACTTTTGTCATCTTGAATGCCTATATAACTATTATATAAATTTTTATGTCAATCCTAAAATTTCTAGGTGATTTGTTTGATTTAAAGCTAAATTAACATGATTATCTGATTAGACCTGTTAAAATTGATCTAAACATACATTCAAAATATTTTAGATAATATTTACATGCCTATGTATAGTTGATATACATATAAATTTATACATATTTTTAAACCTAAAATTTGGAGTGTCCAGCAATTGTCTATCGTTTATCTGTCAGTAAAGTCTGTCTAATGAGGATGACAAAGTTAAGAAAGAAAAGGAAGAAAAACTTTTGCTAATTCAAATTGAAGGGTGATACAAAATCGCCTCCAGCACTCAGCCGAAAGAGGGGTGTGACACGCCTCCCCCACTCAATTCCTCGACGCCCCATTCAATTCATCCGACCCGAGAGTATCCATTTTATTTTGGGAACATCGTTCGGAAGAATGGAACTCAAACGAATTGCTAGAGGCCTCAAGATCCCGGAAAAACAGGGAAGGTGTTCCTCTAGTCGATACAAAGTTGTTCGTCCAAATCAAAGTCGATTCTGAGTTCCAACGATCTGGAAATCTGGTATGAAAGTTGCTGGTTCAGCAGGCTTAGGCTTCAAAGCCCATGATGACATGGCGGTACACTGGTTCTTATGTGGAAGAAAGATTTGACTGGGATTGAGTCCGGAATTAAAAACAAACTTATAACTAATTACAAATCTATGGACTCGAATTGGGCCCAAATCTGAGCTCAAACAAGTCCGAAAACAAAAGAAAGCAAAATTAAAACTCGAATCGAAGATCCGGGAGGGTCTAGAGGCAAAGAACGACGGCGCCAGATGAACTGGCGCCGACGCATCTTTGTGGCGGCGACACCACAATGATGTTGTGGTGGCGCGACCAGTTTCTGGTTCGGAGGCAAAATCAATAGAATTTACTAAACATGCAACCTATGTATCGAAATTGAATGCGAAATATCAAATATGACAATAAAAATGATGAAAGGTTTATACTGGATTCTCATAAGTACCGTTCCGAGTCCTTGGTATTTAGTGATTGATACGATGCAACGGGGCAGAGGTCCCACCTTATCAATGGCATCATGGGCTGCGATGCAAGATCTTTATATAGCTCAACAACTTGTTTTGGGGTTTGCCATTTTATTCGGACTCCATATTCACCCTTGTTTGAACTAGTGGACTCGTGTGGACTAGAGAAATAACATTCTTGTTTTGACTAGATCCTGAATCTGATTGTATTGTAGACAATCGCCAAACACTCCAGAATAAGGTTTAAAGGTATTTCAAACCTTGCATGTTTATCAATTGTTGTATTAAGCAAGTTAAAAATGTTTATTGCTGTGAATGTATCTCCATTTCATATATTAACATGATTGCCATGAAATCTGTAACTAATGGTTGTATAGATATTGAAAACGGTAAATAATAAAAGCAATTTTACTTTTACATCCGGTTTAGGCTTTATGCATGTAATTGAAATAAAATCCAGATTTGTCTATTATATATTAGAAACCTCTAGGGTTAGATGCTTGTTTAAGAGTATGTGCTTCTTGGTCATCATGCAAGTGCAGAGCGAGTCATATGCTATTCATGAATGCAATGCATGTTTACATTTATTTCTTTACTTATTTTCAGTCATTTATCTTCCAACATTTTGAGATGTATTGTTTGAAGAGATTGTTATTATCTGTATAACGTGATTTATTCTACTTGGTATATGCGTGCTAAATCATTAAAATTAATTAACCAAGTACAAGAGTTAATTGTGTCCACGAATCCGGATAGTTCAGTCTTATGCACGATGTCTTATGCATCCGTAAGCAAGTGAGAAATTTAATAAGTAGAAAATGTATTTTCTAACTTAGTTAGGTGGCAACTCGATTTTCAAATTAAAACCACAAAGTTTCCATAAGTCTAAGCGAATTGGACTCGCCCGCTGGGCTTATATCCCCGCTTACAATATCCATAACTCATTTTGAGCTGATGTGGGGAAATATTATTCGTTTATATGTATAAATTTTGTCATATGTGGCGTATACAATCTTGAGCCATATCAGTTACAAATGAGTCGTAGGTATATTTGGAAGCAATTTAAAAAAGGCTTAATTGCACCAAAAATCACCAACTTTCGCGTGTTTTTGGTATTTGATATAATCTTTTTTTCTTGACATAAAAAATCATCAACTTTTATTTTTTGACATATTCGTCCACATAATCGTTTCCTTTGAAAGATTAAGCGCAAAACGACGACGTTTTATATTCAAAACGGCCTCGTTTCACATTCCGTGGACAAATATGCAAAAAAATGCAAGTTGGTGAATTTTTATGCCAAGAAAAAAAGATTATGTTAAATACCAAGAACACGCAAAAGTTGGTGATTTTTTTTATGCAATTATGCCTTTAAAAGATGATGATAGATCAAACATACAAGATTTAAAAATTGTGGTATGTTTGGCTAAAAAGTTAAAATTGTGTATAGATAAATTCGTTTTTCTAATTTTAAAATACGGTATATAATTATAAAAATGTTAAAATTTGTGAATTATTTTGTGCTTATTTTACTATTTTTTTTAAATAGATTAGTTTTGGAAACTATTTTATATTTTTGCAAAAATTAAATCCTTATTAATATCTATTTTATATTAAACTAATATTTTTATTTAACTTTATATATTTTATTGAAATTAAATTTCTTTAGCTTTTAATTATTTATCATAAATACTTACTCATTATTAATAATTTAATTAAATAAAATAGAAATAATAAAAGACATGGCGATAAGGGATCACCTTTTCTCAATCTCCGACTCGGAATATGAGGATACATGTTTGGACACTCCAGAGGAGAGGGATTTAACTGCTGGATATTGAGTATTTGAGAAATATACCATACATTTTACACTACACAAAAAGCAGAAAGAGAAATTGAAGGATGAAAAGGTAAAAGTTTGAGATTGGAGAAAACAATCGGAGAATTCCATAACTATTTTCTAACTCTTATCTATGATTTCTTTATGGCCAAATGACTAAAAAAGGTCAAACCTTTCATGAAAATTTTACAAAAGTCTAAATCTTTTAATTTTATCCAATTTGTCTTGAAACGCATGATTTCGTTTCAATTATGTCCAATTACACAATTTTGCTGATATGTCGCTCATGTATGGCATGTCACATTAGCGCCACGTAGGCGCCACATGAGCAAAATTACATAATTGGACATTATTGAAACGAAATCATGTGTTTCGGGACAAATTGGATAAAATTAAAAGGTTTGGACTTTTATGAAACTTTTATAAAAGGTTTGTCATTTTTTGGTCATTTGTCATTTTTTATTCATTTTAATTTCCACCATATGCCTATGTGTAGCTAAAATTTTCTTGGGTTTAACATTCCCTAGAATTCTTGTAGTTATTTGTCTTTAGATTATTTAAAACTTCTGTGGATTTTATTGTTTTCATATTACTTAGACTTGGTCAATTTTAGTTAATTATTTGTGTTGAGTTATTGATTGAAAAATGATAACTCTATAGACTTATAGAATTCAATAGATTTTAATTGTTAATAAGACATCTTGATAATTAATTGAATGTTTGTATGCTTGCTTTATAATTTGGTTTATATTTGATTCTAAGAATTGATAATATGAACAAAGTGACTAATTGATTCTTTAATAGAATTGAATTGAGTTTTGATAATTAACGCTTGACAAAGATTAATTAATACATTAGAATAGTTAGAATCTTAGCCAATATAATTCATTGACCGATAATTGCAATTGTGTGAAAGAGTGTTAATACCCGTTTTTACCATTATTATTCGAATCGTAATTAATTCGGTTCGTAGTTTATGACATTAGATAATCTGTTAAAATTAATTAATTCAAACCTTGTGTATTAAACTTAAACTAGTAATTAGAATCGATAGACGGATTAAAATTATTTCTTGTTGAATAGACATTTTTCTTACTCTTTATTACTTGTACGATTTCATATACTTGCAAAAATAATCAACAACTTGCCTTGTTCTTGTTTTAGTAACTTAATTAAACGATTCACTAGTAGGTCGATTTCGATTTAGTTCCATAAACGATACATTCATAACAATACTATTTATATCTGTTTAAACATTCTATTGTAAGTGTTAACAGTTCATTTAGATTATTGAGAAAAAAACAAAAATATTACAAAATAAATCAAATATTACTCAAATAGCCAAAACCTACATTCTTTACATTCATGACAAAATAAGGAGAAAGTTTATATTTTCTACTTAACCACTAAATAAGAGACACATGTCTTACTCAAATAACAAAAAAAAGGCAAACAAAACGTGCAAACAGCTGTCAAGACGCGTCAAACAGCTGCCAAAATGCGTCAGAAGCGCGTCTGATGCGCGTCTGACACGTGCATCAATCACGCATTAAAGTAGGTCAACATTTTAAAATATTTACATATGTATCATTTATGTATCTTTTATGTATCGCAACTGCATCAGAACATATTTGCAACTCATTTTCAGTTTTTATGATTTTATTTGGTTAATAAATAAATCAATTTTACTAATTAGACAATTGTACTTAATTTTTATTGTTAGATGAATATGTAGCAGGTCTCCGAGAATGTATCATTGATGTATTTGGTTAATAAATAAATCAATCTATACAATGTATTATTGATGTATCCAATATGTATATATATAATAATATGAACAAATAATTATATAACACCTTCATTAAATTTATCATTAGTTGAAATCTTACACAAATGACTTTATATCAAAACTATAAATATTTATATTTTTTTAATTTATATAACAAATTAAATCTCAAAAATAATTCAGATACATCTCAGAAACAAGTCATGTACATTATAGAAATATTTCAGATACATCTAAAATACATCTATATACGTCTCAAAACTAGCTCAGCGACATTCTTCGAAATAAAGGAAGTAGTCTAAAATTCTTGCAAAAACTATTGATGAAACCATCAAACAACAAAATAGAAGATAAAAATCAGTAGACAAAAATATATTAATAAATTAAATAATATATACAAAGATGTAAAAATGATACATTTCAGATATATATAATAAACAGATAATATACATGTTAGATACATCTAATAAACAACTAATATGCGTCTGAGAACCAGCTCAGCCGAGAAAAAAAAATTCTCAATTTCAGGTTCACATTGCGATGATCATAACAAGTAGAGTAGTATGAGCACAAACAATAGCAACAGTTCAAATTCTACAAAACTAGCTTACAATCCTAATTTGTTACATAAGCAATATACTAATATGATGTGGCATTATTATTGTCAACTGTAATTTCTAAATATTTAACTCTATCACTCATATTTATACCTCTGCAACTATTCCCGCCATCTCAAAAACATTACAGATGTGTGTCAGAATTAGCTTAAGTATATTTTTCAAAGTATCAATGATGTAGGGGCTGCAAAAAACAAACAAAGTTTCCAATGTTAAATCTACCTACAATGACCATACAATTATGTTGTTTGCTATAAAACATAAGAGAAAAACCAGTAAACAAAAACATATTCATAAATATCACATAATATATATAAAAATATAAAAATAATACAGTTTGGATACATCTATTAAACATATAAGATACATCTCAAAAATAGTATATATGTATCTCAAGTGTTTTTGAAAAATCATAATATTCTACAACTCCACTTGGATCATCACATATCACAAATGACCCATACATATTCTATTAATGGTTTGAGATTTTTGTACATTTTTCAGTAAGATCGGGATCAAATAAACAAGATACATTAGTTATATCAAAAGCAACCTACTATTTTTTTTTGTCGAAAGATAAAATTTCATTAGATGAAATAAACCGACTACAAGAGTCTCAATTCTAGTTCCGATATTTGAACTAAAAATTACAACAAACATTCTAAGGGCTTCATAGCTTCTAAGAGCCACCCAATGAACTCAAAAACTAAATCTAAACATAGATCTAGAAACATGAGCATAACAATTACAGATTTAAAAAAATTACAACAATTAGCTATAGATCTAACAAACTAGAGACTAAAATATGTTGTAACAATATAAATCTGCAAATACACTTCCACCCGCCAGAATGCACCGGAGATACCGAGGAAGACAAAAAGAAGACGCCGGAAAGGCTAGCTGGAAGCTGGAGACGTCAGGAACACCGGACAAAGCCGGAGATGTCGGGACGATGCCGGAAAACCCAAAATCAGAAGGAAAATGACCCATGAAAAAGATAAAGGAGACTGTTTAGGCTAAGAAATTAAACAAAACTGAGAAATTCCATCTTAACCTAAGATTTAAGATATTAGATTATTTATTTATTACAATTTAAAGAAAATGAAGTATGGGGAGATGGTTTTTGGCCAAAAAGTGACCAAAAACCATCTCCCCTTTGTGTGGCGGCTAGGGTTTGAAGGAGGAGCTTTGAAAGGTTTTGAAGAGAGATATATTATGAATTAAGTAAGTGGAATGAAAAGTTAGCAACCTACTATTGACTCTTTGAAATGATGCACTTTCACATGATATATTGGGATCATCATTTGCTCCTCCAAGATCTATCCTTTTCTTCATTGACTTGACAAGTATGTAGTAATAGTTGGAATCATGTGAAAGTGCAGCAACATTCAAATTACAGGTGAAATAAACAAGTTCAATCAAGACCTGTGTATGAATCACAAACTCCTTAAGACTACAAGCATTCTCAAAATAGTTAACAAAAACATACAACACAAGAAATGCAAAGGCGACGTGGAGCTGGTTCAACACCGATAAACAAGAAAGTTCTCTGATTTGGAAGAGAAAATGACTACAAACTAGAAAATTTAGCTCTAACTTGTTCAACATTATTCAACAAAATTAAAAAATCACTAAATAATCAAAAGTCACAAGAAAAACAAAAATGAATTCAGGAAATCAAACAGATCTAACACAGTAAATGGGTGTCACCGATGCTCTTCTTCTTGTTCACCATCACCTTTAAAACATCATTATTCCCAACATCAATAGATTTTTTACCACCACTGCCACCGTCGCCTCTACCATCTCCGCCGCTGCTACCTCCACCATTGTTCGATGATAATAACTCTGATTATCATCTCCGTCGTTGCCTCTACCATCTCCGCCGTCTATGCCGGATGAAGTAGTTTTTGTTGAGAATTGAAGTCTCGAGAAATGGTACAATGTCATGGGCAACTCAGTGATAAACAATTAGCGGTGAAATCGATAAGTTGGGTTCTTCTCTTAATGGCGTAACAAGGAGATTTAATCCAGGCCATGCCTTTGAGTTGTTGTAGAGGATGATGTCGTTTAGAGCAAATGTTATCTTATGAAAGAATCAAACAGAATTAGCCATTAAATGTAAAACCCATAAGGTTAGAAAATGTAATAAATTGGGCAACTTGACATTTGAGAAAGAAACACCGAGAAATACTTGCATGAACCTAGTTTGCCACGTAGGATTATGAACCATCCATTTATCATGTGACACGTGGAAACATAAATGTATTGACCAATCAATAAATATCACATTAATTCATATTAAAAGCTAAGCAATTAATGTGATATTTATTGATTGGTTAATACATTTACTGTTTCCACGTGTCACACGATAAATGGAGTGTTCATAATTCTACGTGGCGAAATAGGTTCACCTAAGAATTTCTCAAAAACACCTGTCTTTGTAATATTTATGTAGTTTTCTCTAGATTATTTTCGGATCGAATTAAATGAATCAGACCAAGTCGTGTTAGATAGCTCAAAAGCCTCCCCTTCGGCCAAATATTGTGTGTTCACACAGCTTTCTAGCTGTACGTTCGCACAGCTAGGTTGTTGTGCCCACAAGCGGCACTAGCCCCGGGAATGCTGATTCCGGGGCCGAACCGACCTACTCCAGACTCCAAAAACGCCAAAATACATCAACTCAACCTTATTTTAACTCAATTCCGCAATCAAAACATGTATAACACTTAGTATTTGATTAATTGATTCGATAACCATTATATATCGAATAATTACTCATTAAACACCAAACGAATATCGAATATGAGATCCTTACCTCAATTACTTGCGGAATATACGAAGAATTTGAGTTAGAAACGGAAAACGGACGATCGGAGTCAGAATCCTAAATTGCCGTTGTTTTGTCTCCGGAAGTGAAAGAAGAAATGAATACCTAATTCATTTCATATCCAATGATGTCCATATACAGTCGACCCTCTAATAATTAATATACATGGTGGACTAAAAATTTATTAATTATTAGAATTATTAATTTATTGAATACTTTATAAGACGTCATACTGAAATTGGTTCCTTCAAATTTGATTAATTATTAGAATTATTAATTTATTGAGTATTAATTATTAGAGTGTCTGATGTATATGTTGGCTAAAAGCTAAAATGGTCCTTGATGACTAACGCGTCACTTTAACCTAATTTCTTAATTATTCGTCTGTAACCATTACAGAAACGAATTTCTAATTGCATGAAATTTTAACCAAAAATCCTATAAATTGTAAAACGAATAAAAACATAATTTTTAATTCTCATGGGCTTATATTATAAAAATTTATTGGGTCCATATCAGTCCCACTTAATTCTTAAACTTCGTCAAAATTTCATGAAATTTTAAGGTTAACTTTCTAAAATTATTCTGCGAATATTGACATAAAAAATATTTGTCCGCTACTTATAAATTATTTTATTTTAATTTATAAGCGTTTCTTTAATCCCAATTAAATCCTACTTATTAAAATTAAATATTTAAATTTATATTTTAACAACCTATACTCACGATATATTCTTAGGAATATTTGTAGATTAAATTTACGCTTAAATTTAATTTACATATTCTCGGTCCTATTAAACTACAAGAAATCGGCCAATTAACGACGGAAATTTCCGTCGCTAATTGGCAGAATTCCGTCGCTAATCTTGATTAGCGACAGATTGCCGACTGTAATACCCCAAAATATTTAAGTATGTAAATGGGACCACGTGTCCAGTGTTAAGTCGCCGGAGTGGCGATATCAGAAAGATTTCCGAGAAATTAAGATAAATGTTAAAATTTTAGCAGGACGGTTTTGAAAAGATTATCGCGGGAAATTTAATATCATATTCCAGTTCTAAAGTTGGAATTGGAATTAGAAAAGAAAAATATTAAGAAAGTCGCAAAATAAAGTACATGGACTAAAATGGTAATTTAACCATATAAAACCCGAAGGGATATTATTTCGCCAAAGTCCGCGAAATGTTTTATAGTATATATAGTAAAAGTTTCGGGTCAATCGGAGACCTTTTAAAATTTGGACGCGGATGCGTTTTGGGCTAAATTGCAATTTTCGAAAAGTTCAAGGACCAAATTGTAAATTAGCCAATTAAATAACGAGAATAGTAATTAGAAGATTATTGACGGAAAGAAATAATTTTGGGATAGTATTATTTATTTAAATATAAATAATACGTAAGTAATTGAGTTAAAAGGATAATTTAACCATTGGGTTGAATTAGAAAGTTTAAAAGAAAAATGGTTTAAGTTAAAGAAATGAAGGATCAAAGGAGTCAATTAACCATATGCATATAAAGGTGCTGATCATTCAAAGAATGATCCAGATGCGCGATGAAAGCTCCAGAGAAATGAGAAAAATGACGATCGTTACGATCCGTCGCCGTTTCGCCGTTTCTCGTCCAAATCGAGCGTTCTTTATATCGATTTGTTCGGAATTCAATTCTCTATCTTCCCCAAGCTTCAAACTAAGGTAATTTTATTGTTTTGGATGCTGTAATTGAAGAATTAGTGGCTGTTGTGTTTTGTTAGAATCGTATCAAACGTTATCACGTCGGTTTTGACGTTTTTGATGATTATTGAGTGGAGTATTGTGTTATATTGATGTAGAACCATGTCGGAATGAGTTAGGGATGTCGGGAGCATGTCGATATGATGTTTGGACCTGTTTAGGGGTGTCGCACGACGTGCGACTATGTCTCACGACGTGCGACATAGTTTCGCGGCGCGATCAAAGTTAAAATCGACATAACTCCTTCGTTCGGACTCGGAATTGAGCGATTCTCGCGGCCACGGAACGAGGAAAGGATCCTCTATCAGTTTACAGCCTCAAATAGAGGTAAGAGGTTCGTTTTGATGGTAAAATTTGCTGAGTTAGTGGCTGTTTCATTTGAAAAGTTACGTTTGAATCGTTCGGATATAAATCGAGTTACTCTTGATACGTTTGAGGTGTAAAATGATAAGTTAAGTGTTTATATGAGTTAGATGCGACTTGGTATGAGTTTTGGATGATTTGGGGCCTCAAAAATGGTCTAGAGCACGTCGAAAACATCGTACCCGAAGTGGGCACGACGTGCACTACCAGAAGTGCACGACGTGCACCACAAGAGTGCACGACGTGCACCACCAGGGGTGCACGACGTGCACCAGTGAAGGGCACGTCGTGCCCTTCATGAAAAATGAAGGGTACGATGTGCCAAGCTGGCACGATGTGCCAAGCTGGCACGACGTGCCCTACTTCGATCGTGACCTCCGGGGAACTTCCGGGAGCGAAAATTGGCTTCCGATGGCATGCTACGGGTGTAGAACTCTAACAAATGTCTTAAAATGAATATTAATAAGACATTATAGCAATGAACATTAGCATGGTGAGTAATCAATATATGAATAGAGATCTATAGAGAAGGATACATTTAGAGCATGACGGTTATGTTTCGTGCTTTTGTCGTGTTAGGTATCTAGTGCAGTTTTTAAGAATAGGATTCTCTAAGTATATGTTTTAACGATAGAATCCTATGATAGATGTAACGGACTACGAGTATAACGAACCAAGAAGCTCGACGAGGATTGACGGCCAGTCTCCAGGAGCTTACGTTTGGATATAAAGAATAGCGGTCACTGTGAGTGGCAAATTTACTTTCGCGTATTATTAGTATAAAAGCTACTTTCTTATATTATGAGTATTTTTATTAAGTATTTCGTATCTATATGATTTGCTCGCATAAGATGCTTTGTTTGATAGATTTGATTATATGAATTCTTTTGTATTCGTTGTTTTGAAGATGAATGTCTAATGTGCGGTCCAAAGAGACCAACTACCTATTGGGTGTCAATAGGCTGTGTGATCATTAGTGAGTCAGTCTAGAGTGTCTGACTTTGTAATTAAGAAGTAAGATAATATAATTATGCATGATATGTTATGAATTCGATACGAGAGTGAACTCGGCTACGGTGTAGTCTGGAAGTCCCCGTATCTAGTGGGCTGGGCCCACCAGTGGCTGGGCCACCAGTGAGTTGGACTCACACTTTATGATTTCGATACGAGTGAGCACTCGGCTACGGTGTAGTCTGGAAGTCCCCGTATCTAGTGAGTTGGACTCACACTTTTGAAATTAATAATGTTTGCTTATATCATACATTTATATACGTATTAAGCGTGTAGCGCTATATTTTGATAATACTATAAGTAACTTGCAAACTCACTCAGTATTTTCCCAAATACTGACCCCTCACTCTGATGTTTGCAGGTAGACGGAGTCCGATCAGACAAACCATCTCCATTGTGCCAGAAGTCATTGGACTTTTCACAAGCATGAGTTCCTAGAGCTGCAGTAGTCAGTAGATGTCAGTATTAGATAGACATTTGGATTTCAAATAGTTAGTTTTGAATGTAGACATTAATATGATATTTTAATATCTACAATTATATTATTTAAAAGAGTTTTCCTGGAAATGTTTTATACATAATATTATACCTTTAAATGCGAAAAATTATTAGTGGTTTTAGGCTTGCTACGGGTTTCGGAGCTACCACTCCCATTCCCTAGCGCCGGTCTCGGCTCAATAATTTGGGTCGTGACAATTGTGGTATCAGAGCAGTTGGTCCAGTTACCTCTGCTATGATTTGTTTGTCGGTTAAGTAATCTAGGAACTACTGCAGCTATAGAGTTGAGCTTTGTCTGATCCCAGTCGTTTATGTTAAGTGTTCTGTGATAAGAATAATAGATTGACTTGTGAAATGTTTGGTTGATTTTCGTGACACGTATATACGAGATAAATATACGTATAATTTTGTTTTTGATAAGGTGTGCTTGCATGATATGAGATTGATTTGTATGAATTGAATCGGATACATCGGTTGGCTTTGCTATCGATGTCAGACATATCCGATACATCGGTTGGCTTTGCTATCGATGTCAGACATATAAGATACATCGGTTGGCTTCGCTATCGATGTCAGGTATATAAGATACATCGGTTGGCTTCGCTATCGATGTCAGGCAGATAGGATACATCGGTTGGCTTCGCTATCGATGTCAGGCAGATAAGGTACATCGGTTGGCTTTGCTATCGATGTCAGACAAAAGAGTGAGAAGAAGGAATACAAAGTTATAGAAGTTGAGGAACTTTCCAGAAGCAGAGTTTAAAGGTCTAGAGAACTTACAAAACTCGAAGTTTATAACTTTTAAAAGTTATTTGTTTAACGATTCTAAAAGCATAATTGTGCCTAGACCCGTAATAGCCATTGATAATTGCCACGATATTGATAGAAATGCATCACTACATACATCAATCCTTGCATTAATAGAACATGCATCATATGCATTATGTTCAAACGAAGAGGTGAGATGTGGCAACTCTTTGGGGATGACAGACGTCATCACCCTAGTGCACAATTTTGCTAAGATTTAAATGAAATTTTTAAATGAGTCGTTTTATTTGAAAGAGTTTTCAAAGAGTTTTGTTTTTAATGTGAGTATACCTAGACCAGAACTCTGTAAAGGAAGTAGAGTGCTCGCGAGCAAGCTGTGATTTAGGCTATGAGATGAATGAATACGTATAGTTGTGAGAACATAGGATTTGTGCCTCTAGCTAATGAATTTAGCCTGGATAGTAGATATGTGTTCGGATAGTAAAACATATCCGATGAATAACGTATGACATGTATGTTGTGTTTGATATACTTGATGTTGATTAAGTCCATGTGAGCGGAATACTCGCAAGACTTAAGTTATGTTACGTAATCAAGGAAATCTAGGGAACATTGATTTTCTTGAATCTGGTCAACATAGATGCTTATAGTTACGATAGTAATATGCATGTAACATATACAACGTGAGTATATGTTTTGATAATTTGCTAAGTCTACGATGAGTTAGAACACTAAGAAGACTTGTAATAAAAGACGTGATCATGGAAGGTTAAAAGGAAGGAGATGTTTCTAAAGTCCAACGTACGTGGGCAGCGAATAGTTGTGATGATTAGTAAGCATTGTATTTTAAGGAATTTATCAGTATTCCTTTATATAATTGCTGTATTATGAACAAAGAACTGCGCGAACGCGCGCTGTCGCATAGCAAGTATGCGAGGCACGAGAAGAAGATCGAGGTGATAGAAGTGAATGCAACCTAGTCCAACTGGCCAGTAGAGGCCAGAAACGAGATGAAGGTTAATGGGAACCTAGCAAGATAAAGTGGGAATATACAGGCATTGGATGTGCCGCAATAACCCAACCTCATTAAGAATCAGTTAGCAGTAAAAGTAAGTGACATAAGGAATTGTATGTCAATAATAGAATAAGGGATACAAAGATAGTATCAACGTGAAGGAAGGAACACATGTAGAGATTTGATGTTTGTATACTTAAGTTAAGACTAAAAGCGTTTGATGGATCAAGCGGTATGCTAAATCCACTAAGAAAATAAAGTAAGATGCTCATACATATCGAGCGGAGGAAGGACAAATAGTATTGTCGATTAAGATATGAGGAAAATGAATAAATGAAGTATATGATAAGAAAGATAAAGAGATAAACAACAAGAACTGCAATAGGTGGATTGAGAGTTAAAATTTCCATCTCAAGGTTTTGATTACGAAACGGATCAGTAAAGCGTGGAAGGTGTAAAGGTAATGAATGCTTATAAGGTGTTAAACCTTGAACTTCAATGAGATCAAATAAAGAGTAAAGTGTATAATATGATCGATATAGAAGATTGATTGTGATCCTTAAAGGATTAAGATGTGTTAGACACGAACAAACTTGTTTGATATAGTCCCAGAAGAAGATTCTCAAAAAGAGGGCATAAAGAAAGAAGAGTTATCGGACGAGTCCGATGTCGAGGAGTACCAAAGTGAGCATTTCTGGTTCAGTGTACGAAAGTATCGCAATCCGAGGAAGGATGCAGAGATAGCCAATGGTCAGACATAAACGGCCTTGAATCAGGTTGGGAAGCAAATGTGCCCTTTTCACGAGGAATGCTACCAGTGGAATTGTATTCCACTGGCTTTCTGCGTATGGTTCGAGGGAATGCCAAAGGTAAATGACGTGTATGATAAAGTAATTAGAGTTAAGGAAAGTACGAACAACCTGTGTATGACGCAAGGGACTTAATAAGCGTTATTGAGATACGAAAAAGAGAAAGTCACGCAGAAGGATGACGAGAGGATCAGATAGATTAAATTCTATGTAGTCGTGAATCCATAGAAACAAAAAGGGATAAAGATGACAGAGTCATATGATCGGATCCACTGACAGTTACGATGTCAGTAAGGGTACAATAGAACAATATGTAAGTAATCGAGGGCGCACTACGTCGGTAATTCAGGCAACAAGGGAACTGCGACCCATTGTTTAAATTGTTGATCGACGTTCAGAGTGCTGAAATAACAAATATCAGAAATACGAGATACGATAGAGGTGATACCAGCATAAGAGCGGCTTTACAGACGGCCATGATGATAGTACAAATACGATAAGATAATATATATACGATTAAGAACGCACTACATCGGGAAATTCAGATAAAGAAGGCCACAACTCTCTAGTAATGATCGATGTTGTGGATATTAAAAGCAAAGAATACGATAGAAGATAATCAAGAAACACGATAAGAACGTGAATTAGAAACGCGAGAAGAATACCATAGGATCATAGCATTTAGACTATTAATCCAATTGGTTGACTAAAGACAAGAAGTCAAAGAAAAGTTACAAAGAAGTACATCTACGGTATGGACAAATGTAGAAGTAACAAGTGGAATAGTAAGATCATAGATAGTAATGAGAAGTAAGCTTAACGCTACATGATAGTCAAGGGAAATGATTTGAAAGCTAAGAGCCATCTAAGATTGAAAATTGGAGGGAAGAAAGAGATAAGAAAGAGTTGGATTATGACGATAAATGCTAAAGCATTCTTGAAGGTCAAAAGATGAATAATGTCAAGAAGACGACAGAGAAAAAGAAAAGCGTAGATGAAACGAGAAAGGATGATGAATAAAAAGATCAAACATAGAGCAAGTAACGATGTCATCAGAGGATATTCTGACATAAGTATATAATTGGAAGAGGATTAAAATTCTCATTTAAGAATTATAAGCAAAGGAAGCTTATCAAAGCATTGGTCACACGCTGTCTTATTAAAATAAGAATTCAGCGACCAATATGACAATCCTATCTGGCTGAAAACCAGATTGATGAAACAGATGGATGTAAGGTAAGAAGAGACTACGTATTGTTTGAGTGTCCACATCACTCAACAAGGAGTAATGATAGGATTAGATGTATTGAACAAAAGTAAAGCATCAAGAGCAGAGAGTCGTAATTACAGATGAATACGACGAATGTCGTCATAAAAGGGATGTATTGAGTGACGAGGATTATCATCCTTAGTAATAAAGTATCATTAGAACGAACTGACATTGGATATCAGTAATGAACTGAAAGTTCAAAGAGAAGAAATCAAAAATAAGGATTGTCAGCGATAACTGACATCAAAGTGCAAGAAGTGCATAAATTAGAATGACAATTCCTTGCGCTGACCAGTGTCGTAAGACAAACACGGTATCTCTACTATAAATAAAGATTCTAGATGTAAAGAGGATTAAAGTAAGAAAAGAATATGAAAATTCGAGGACGAATTTTTACAAGGGGGGAAGAATGTAATACCCCAAAATATTTAAGTATGTAAATGGGACCACGTGTCCAGTGTTAAGTCGCCGGAGTGGCGATATCAGAAAGATTTCCGAGAAATTAAGATAAATGTTAAAATTTTAGCAGGACGGTTTTGAAAAGATTATCGCGGGAAATTTAATATCATATTCCAGTTCTAAAGTTGGAATTGGAATTAGAAAAGAAAAATATTAAGAAAGTCGCAAAATAAAGTACATGGACTAAAATGGTAATTTAACCATATAAAACCCGAAGGGATATTATTTCGCCAAAGTCCGCGAAATGTTTTATAGTATATATAGTAAAAGTTTCGGGTCAATCGGAGACCTTTTAAAATTTGGACGCGGATGCGTTTTGGGCTAAATTGCAATTTTCGAAAAGTTCAAGGACCAAATTGTAAATTAGCCAATTAAATAACGAGAATAGTAATTAGAAGATTATTGACGGAAAGAAATAATTTTGGGATAGTATTATTTATTTAAATATAAATAATACGTAAGTAATTGAGTTAAAAGGATAATTTAACCATTGGGTTGAATTAGAAAGTTTAAAAGAAAAATGGTTTAAGTTAAAGAAATGAAGGATCAAAGGAGTCAATTAACCATATGCATATAAAGGTGCTGATCATTCAAAGAATGATCCAGATGCGCGATGAAAGCTCCAGAGAAATGAGAAAAATGACGATCGTTACGATCCGTCGCCGTTTCGCCGTTTCTCGTCCAAATCGAGCGTTCTTTATATCGATTTGTTCGGAATTCAATTCTCTATCTTCCCCAAGCTTCAAACTAAGGTAATTTTATTGTTTTGGATGCTGTAATTGAAGAATTAGTGGCTGTTGTGTTTTGTTAGAATCGTATCAAACGTTATCACGTCGGTTTTGACGTTTTTGATGATTATTGAGTGGAGTATTGTGTTATATTGATGTAGAACCATGTCGGAATGAGTTAGGGATGTCGGGAGCATGTCGATATGATGTTTGGACCTGTTTAGGGGTGTCGGACGACGTGCGACTATGTCTCACGACGTGCGACATAGTTTCGCGGCGCGATCAAACTTAAAATCGACATAACTCCTTCGTTCGGACTCGGAATTGAGCGATTCTCGCGGCCACGGAACGAGGAAAGGATCCTCTATCAGTTTACAGCCTCAAATAGAGGTAAGAGTTTCGTTTTGATGGTGAAATTTGCTGAGTTAGTGGCTGTTTCATTTGAAAAGTTACGTTTGAATCGTTCGGATATAAATCGAGTTACTCTTGATACGTTTGAGGTGTAAAATGATAAGTTAAGTGTTTATATGAGTTAGATGCGACTTGGTATGAGTTTTGGATGATTTGGGGCCTCAAAAATGGTCTAGAGCACGTCGAAAACATCGTACCCGAAGTGGGCACGACGTGCACTACCAGAAGTGCACGACGTGCACCACAAGAGTGCACGACGTGCACCACCAGGGGTGCACGACGTGCACCAGTGAAGGGCACGTCGTGCCCTTCATGAAAAATGAAGGGCACGATGTGCCAAGCTGGCACGACGTGCCCTACTTCGATCGTGACCTCCGGGGAACTTCCGGGAGCGAAAATTGACTTCCGATGGCATGCTACGGGTGTAGAACTCTAACAAATGTCTTAAAATGAATATTAATAAGACATTATAGCAATGAACATTAGCATGGTGAGTAATCAATATATGAATAGAGATCTATAGAGAAGGATACATTTAGAGCATGACGGTTATGTTTCGTGCTTTTGTCGTGTTAGGTATCTAGTGCAGTTTTTAAGAATAGGATTCTCTAAGTATATGTTTTAACGATAGAATCCTATGATAGATGTAACGGACTACGAGTATAACGAACCAAGAAGCTCGACGAGGATTGACGGCCAGTCTCCAGGAGCTTACGTTTGGATATAAAGAATAGCGGTCACTGTGAGTGGCAAATTTACTTTCGCGTATTATTAGTATAAAAGCTACTTTCTTATATTATGAGTATTGTTATTAAGTATTTCGTATCTATATGATTTGCTCGTATAAGATGCTTTGTTTGATAGATTTGATTATATGAATTCTTTTGTATTCGTTGTTTTGAAGATGAATGTCTAATGTGCGGTCCAAAGAGACCAACTACCTATTGGGTGTCAATAGGCTGTGTGATCATTAGTGAGTCAGTCTAGAGTGTCTGACTTTGTAATTAAGAAGTAAGATAATATAATTATGCATGATATGTTATGAATTCGATACGAGAGTGAACTCGGCTACGGTGTAGTCTGGAAGTCCCCGTATCTAGTGGGCTGGGCCCACCAGTGGCTGGGCCACCAGTGAGTTGGACTCACACTTTATGATTTCAATACGAGTGAGCACTCGGCTACGGTGTAGTCTGGAAGTCCCCGTATCTAGTGAGTTGGACTCACACTTTTGAAATTAATAATGTTTGCTTATATCATACATTTATATACGTATTAAGCGTGTAGCGCTATATTTTGATAATACTATAAGTAACTTGCAAACTCACTCAGTATTTTCCCAAATACTGACCCCTCACTCTGATGTTTGCAGGTAGACGGAGTCCGATCAGACAAACCATCTCCATTGTGCCAGAAGTCATTGGACTTTCACAAGCATGAGTTCCTAGAGCTGCAGTAGTCAGTAGATGTCAGTATTAGATAGACATTTGGATTTCAAATAGTTAGTTTTGAATGTAGACATTAATATGATATTTTAATATCTACAATTATATTATTTAAAAGAGTTTTCCTGGAAATGTTTTATACATAATATTATACCTTTAAATGCGAAAAATTATTAGTGGTTTTAGGCTTGCTACGGGTTTCGGAGCTACCACTCCCATTCCCTAGCGCCGGTCTCGGCTCAATAATTTGGGTCGTGACACCGACGGACATAATCCGTCGGTACATTTAGCGACCCGAAATAGTGAACCGTTGCCAAATTACCGACGTATCTAACCCGGTTCAGTCGATAGTTTGGTCGGGCTAGCCGACCAAATACCGACTACTTAGTGACATATTTTTCCGTCGCTAATATAGCAATGGAAAAATCCGTCGCTATTCAAGCGTCGCTAAACTGGGCTATTTAGCGACGGATTTTCCATCGCTAAATAGCCCAGTTTTGTCGTTTTTAAAGCAATTTTTCGTCGCTAAAAGCTCATATGTGGTCGCTAATTTTTTATTTTTTCGGTAGAAAATTCCCTGTTTTCGGCATTTTTCATTTTTCGTGTTTTTTAATAGACCAATTGACTAACTAATTACAGACATGATAGACACCAAATAAACATAAACCGAAACCGTTATATATAAATAAACGATAAAAAGTATACAATTCGATAAATACTAAATAAGTCAAAATATGCAAACTGTATTACAAAATCCAAGTCCAAATACTATACTACCCCAAACTAGTTGTGTCATCAGCAGGTGGAGGTGGAGGTGGGAGAAACTGCGGTCGAAACTCTAGTGGGTATGTAGTCATCAGCCGAGCAAGCTCAGTACAGATCCGCTCGTCGAAACCCGCCTCCACAGTACAGATCCGCTGCTCGACCCGCTCTTCAAAACCCGCCTCCATAGTACGCATCCGCTGCTCGAGCCGCTCCTCAACCTCTCTAGCAATGCGCTGCTCGATCTCCTCACTAACGACCGCCTGCTACTGTGTCTGGGATGATCCGCCGTGGCGCAATCAGCTGCTCCGGCCGACGTAGGATGATAAAGCTGAACCAATACCGTAGACTCGCTGCTTCTTGATTGCCTCGAGAGACAAAAACAGCTTGTTCTCGTCGATCGGTTCTGGAGTCGACGAACTCCCTTCCTTAGCCGCCTGATACTGGGTCGCTGCAGCAAGCTCTTCCTGGAAACGGTCCTGAGATTAAAAAATACAAATTTGTAGTTTAGTGAAACTTTGTAAAAATAATTCACCAATATTAGTTTAAACCTACATTTCTAACTAAAATTCGGCAGCATTTTCTCTAAAATTTGATCATCACCCATTTTTCAGGGACATCCTGCAAAAACTACAGACAACTCTGTTCAACTATACGTAATAGCAATCACAACACCCACAACAAACACGTAAACATCCTATAAACAACTATATAAAGTTATATGTATATCATATTAAACAGTCACTTAAGGTTAAAATAAACTAACATTTTTATCCTTTGATCTCTTGTCAACGAAGACAATCTGATCAGCTTTGGTCAGGTGCAACTGTACATGCAACTCAGCCAAAGTGGGCTCTCGACCGAGCTCCTCAGTCTATCATATGAAATGAAAAAGTTAATTAGTAGACAAATAGAATATATAACACGATTATTAATATTAAAAACATACCATAATTGTCTTATGCCTCGTAGCCAATCGCGATCCTGCGGTATGTCGAACCGGTCCGGTGCCAGCTCCGGACGGGTCACTCATCCGATTAGCTCGTTCTATCTCAGACTTCTTCTTAGCCTCAGCAGTATCCTAGTCTCGCTTCCATGACGCCCAAGTATCAGCACTAACACTGCCCTCTTTTTTATCCGGCTTCATGTTGTGGAGAGTATCTTTGTACCGATTAGGCGCATTCGGTAGAAGACCCCTCTAATCAGGTCCTCAGGGTAGGTCGAGTCCCAGCAAAAACCCTTCTGCAAACCATTAATTAATAAAAACAATTAGAAATCAAAAAGAAAGTAAAACATAAATTTAAAATATTAATTTAACAACCTTGAACTCCTCGAAGTAGAAGCCCTTGTGCTCTGCTGTCAGCTTCTTCAACGAGGAACCCTTAGCAAACCAGCTAGATCGGAAAATGGGAAAGATCGCCCTAGATGTGTTCCCGCTGTCGTTCCTGCCATCTAGTAACCTTTCTCTGTACATTACAAAAACACTTAGTTTTCACATTTTTGAAATAATAATTTTTTTTAAAGTTGTCAATCATACCTTGCAGCATCATGTGTAACTCTAACCCTCCCAGTCTCGTCTGTCGCTGGCGGCTGGTCCTGTGGCTGCGGCTGTCTCGCCGCTCTCCTCGGCGCGGGTCTACCCGCTAACACCTGCTGCTCTGCCCCGGGATTCAAGCCCTCAGGTGGATCCTGCTCTGGGTCGCCACGGCCGCGTCCACGTCCGCGTCCCTGACCTGTATCCCTACCCCTGCCTCGGACGGCAGAAGAAGAACCTGAACCTCTCATATCTGCAAAAAAGATTACAAAACAATATTCGACAAGAAAAAAATATACACATCTATTATAAAAACCATAACAAGTTTTTAACAAAATTAAGTTACTACATCAACAAACATAAATAAAAGTCAAAATTCTACAGAAATGACATTAAAACAAATCATGCAATTTCTATATCATCTTCCGCTCCAATGTCATCATCGTCTGATGAGGATGGTGGATAATCATCTTCCGTCTCTACTACTGGAGGGTTGTGTAATGCGGCTTCGTCCGCCTCGCCATTCGGATCAACTAAATTTGTCGGTTCGTCATTCGTTATGCCATCGAGCGGATGTTCTGCACTATCATCTTGGAAAGCTGGAACAGTTGTTTCATGCATGTCTAGCTCAAAGCGAGCTTTTATCATGCATACTGCCCACAAATCTTTCTTGTCCCGCTTTTTGCTAGGATAAGGTAAGTAATGTACTTGATCGGACTGTTCAGCTAAAATGAAAGGTTCGTATTTGTTGTACCTCTTTCTATGATTAACATCCACTATGTTATACCGAGGATGGACTAACATAGCAACCTTTTTCGTAGGATCAAACCAATTACAATTAAATAAAACTGTCCTTTTTATTGGTAGAGTTGGATACTCTAACTCGATAATGTCAGTCAACACTCCATAAAAGTCGCTTTCAGCCGGGCCGTAGAGTGATCCTTTTACACAGACTCTGCTATTCATTGTAACCCGATCCTCCTCATATTCTCCAGTATTGAATTTAAACCCATTCACACAGTACCCCTTGAATGTTTTGACTGTTCTAAGCGGTCCTTTTGCAAGACTTAGAATATAGGGATTGGTACAGACAGTTGGGTCTTTCACCTGTAGCACAATTATTATACGGATCAACACGATAATATATACAACTATGACGATAAAACAACATAAATACTTACATATTGCTCGAACCAAAAGGCAACTTCACTCTCCAACTTGACTACAACTTCGGTCTGTGTAATTTCGGGGTTGATTTCATACAACTCGCCTTCAAAAACTATATTTACAAGAATACGAGCGAATTAATACGATTTGTATCAAATTCTTCAATACTGAACTTAAATGTGTATATTAAGACTTACTCTCTGTAAGGTTCGATTTCAGGAAAATTCAGAAGGATATAGCTTCGGGCAGCAACGTATTCAACATCATCCAGATATCTGTTCCAACAAGCACCTACAGGTCGCCCTTTCGGTTTGAAAATAGATAATCTGTCGAAATCATCATCAACGTCCATTTCGCAAACTTCATTTCTCTGCATCCGACATGGTATCATCGGATCACCATCCTTGAAATAGAAAGATGCAAATTTTGTTGTTTCCTCTAATAGATATCCGCTGCTAATGCTTCCTTCCACTCTGCCTTTATTCGTTACCTTATTTTTGAGTTTTCTCAGTTATCTGCATAATCATATAATTAGTTCATTTACCTAATTATCGGTTGACAAAATAGAACTTTAAATATATTACCTTTCAAACGGATACATCCAACGATACTGAACAGGTCCTGCCATCATAGCTTCGTACGGAAGGTGTACGAGGAGATGTTCCATCGAATCGAAAAAACTCGGTGGAAATATACGTTCCAACTTGCACAGTATCTTTGGGATATCAAGCTCTAATCTCTCAAGATCTGCCTTTTTCAGCGATATGGTAGTTAACTCTCTGAAGAATATACTCAACTCTGTTAAAGGTTCCCACACTTCTGCCGGAAGAAGCTCCCGAAGAGCAATTGGCGAAATTCGTTGCATGAAGACATGACAATCACGACTTTTCATGCCCATCATCTTTAAACTGTTTAAATCAACGCACCTAGACAAGTTGGACACGTAACCATCCGGAAACTTTAACTTTTGAATCCATTCTAACAAAATCTTTTTTAAATCTCTGTCCAAAGCATACAAAGCCTTTGGATATCTACCGATTTCCTCATCTTGTGCCAGGCTAGGACGATCACAAATTTTATTCAACTCTGCCCGAGATTTTGCTGTATCTTTCGTCTTGCCAGGTACATTGAGCACAGTATTGAAAACGTTGTCAAATACATTTTTCTCAATATGCATGACATCGAGATTATGCCGGATCACATTTGTCCTCCAATACGGTAAATCCCAAAATATACTCTTTCGGTTCCAACCACGGCCTTTAGATAGTTCATCATTCGTAGCCTTAGCATCATTCTCATAGGCCCTCTTAAACCCCAGACCGTCCACCTCTGCTAACACTTCATCTCCAGTCCTTACACCTCTAAATTTTTGCCTTACTTGTTTGCCTTTTCGGAATTCGGTAACGTTTCGACGGAAATGGTGACCTGTAGGTAAAACCTTTCTGTGGCAATCAAACCAGGATTGTTTACCACTCCCGGGCAACGTGAATGCCTCAGTATTTTCCATATAATGCGGACATGCCAATCTTCCTGATGTGCTCCAGCCAAACAACATTGAATAAGCGGGAAAGTCATTAATTGTCCACATAAGCGCCGCCCTCATTTGAAAATTCTGCCGCTTTTGAATGTCATACGTCCGGATTCCAGATTCCCACAACTGATTCAACTTCGCTATTAATAGCTGCAGGAAAATATCCAAATGGTTTTTTGGATTTCCGGGTCCTGGGACAAGTTTTGTCAGAAACATAAACTCGTCCTTCATGCACATGTCAGGAGGCAGATTATACGGCGTCACAATAACTGGCCAGGAAGAATATTGTGACCCAAAACTACCAAATGGTTGAAACCCGTCAGTACATAAGCCTAGCCTGATATTTCTCGTTTTGTCTGCAAAATCTGTATGCAACTCACTGAACCGTTTCCAAGCCGGAGAATCAGAAGGATGACACATCTTCTCGCCTTCCATTTTATGTTCGGCGTGCCATGTCATATGTTTAGCCGTGGCTTTGGAAGCGTACAACCTTTGCAGTCTCGGAGTTAAAGGGAAATAAAACATTTTTTTTATAAGGAACGTTAGCCCTTCTTTAGGCCGAATTGCTTTTCGTAACTGGTTTCCACCGAGAAAATGTGCAAACTTTACAATGGGTTAAATCCTCGTCCGCCCCCCAGTAAATCATACAGTTGTAGAAACAACAATCAATAACCTCGACCGGCAACCCGAGACCTTTCACCAGCTTCTTGATATTAGCAAAACATTTCGGCATTTTGCTGTTCTCTGGAAGCAGTTCTTGTAATAAACGGCAGAGTGTCATCAATCAAAGATATCGATCCCTGATGTCGACACTTAATATCCTAAATTTCCACAGATGCGGACAAGGGCGAGTGTCTGCTATTTCCGGGCCATATTTCTTCTTCCGCCGCACTCATCATATCAAAAAACTTTTGAGCTTCTTCATTCAGGGTCTCTTCCTCAAAAACTTCGGGACCAGCATCATCAATAACCATTCTCTAACCGGAGTTTAAATCTCCCCATCCATCATTATAATAATCGTATTCATTAACCGGCTGCTGAACAGGAGGGACATTCACCTCACCGTGGTGAATCCAGACATAGTAATCTGGAACAAACCCAAATTGCAAGACATGTAGTTTCACAACTTCTACATCTCGAAAATTCGTATTTCTATATTTTGTCCTAGAACATGGGCATTTTATCTCTTCTCCACTCATATACTCAGGATGTTGTACATCAAAATTCACAAACTCTTCAAGATTAGGGAAAAAATCTGGCAGCAGGAAGCCTCTGTCATGCCTCGTATACATCCAACTGCGTTCTGGATTCATTTATGCAGGAGGTCCAATTAGGTGGTTTATAAGCTCAACGTAGCAAAGTCAATGTAATTGACTGCTAAAAGGGTAGGGTCCTATCCCATTCGCAAAACTGGCGCCCCATTATTCGATCACGATATATGTATGAATACGGTGAAAATATTCGGAAGCCTTCCGGCGTCGTTCCCCAGGTGCATTATATAATATAGGGTGTGTAACACTCATTTATATTCCGTAAGGAATAAGCGTTACACAACCTATATTAAATAGCAACCCAGAGAACATACGCCAGAAAACTACCAAATATTTTTATACCATATCCATACATATATATTTTTTCGTGATCAAATTACGCAGACGACGACAGTTTTACGAACTGTACACACGTACAATCCCGTGTCGTTCAATCTCTTGAACACAGGGGACGGGTTTCTACGGCTAGGAAAGATTTTATTCGGTGGGAATAAAATCTTTGTTAAAGAAATTTAACTGTTATTCAATTTACTTTAACTAATTAAAATTAAATACAAAATGCAGTAACACTTACTTGTTGAAGAGCAGAACCACAATAAAAAGGAGATATGAATACAGTAGAAGCGATGTACACAGACAACAAGATATAAACCTACAATAATAGTTTTATATTAGTTTTTTATAGCACTATTAATTAAATAATTAAAATTATACTATTACTAATTAATCAAATAATTATTATATACTTGTTGAAAATTCGGCAGCGTTTCCCCTAAAAATGAGCATCACCCATTTTTCAGGGAAATCCTGCAAGCAAACAATACATTTTAAAAAATATCCAACACACCAATTGATCCTATAATTACAAATATAGTAAACAATTTTAAAATTATTTTAATTTTATCAAATTTAAATATACTAACTACACTTATATTGATTAAAGCTATTAGATACTAATTCTTTTATTATTCTAAATTAACTAAATAATCCTAAACTAACGAACTAATTCCAAACGTACCATCAATGCATATTTTCAAATTACACTCTAATAATTATAAGCTATTTTTAATAATCTAATTTTAAAAATTTTTATTATAATGTAATTATACTAAAAATTATAATCTAAACATTATATTCTATAATATTACTATTCTAAACATTATATTCTATAACATTACTATTCTAAACATTATTAATTAGTTATAATAATCAAATTAACATAATAAAAATTAATTTAATCTAACAAATCAATTTATTTAATAATACAAATTAATTAAACCCTAAACTAATTCCATTTCATTAACATTTAAATTAACCCCTACAATAATTTAACTAAACTAATTAAACATAAATTTACCTAAATTAGTTCTGATTTAATAGTATAAATTAAACTAACCTAACAATTCAATTAATTTAACAATATTAAACCCTGAAACTACCCTAAACTTAATTATTCAGTTAACAAATATATTAATTAGAAAAAAACTTACTGTTGTGCGGTGGCCGGTGAGAGGAGGATGGCAGCAGCTTGGCGTGGGCAGCGGTTTGGCTCCGGCAGCAAAGAAGAGGAGGAGCAGCAGGGACCAAAGGTGGAGGGAGACCAGCGGGGACCAGATGGCAGAAGACGACGGTGATCGGTGGACCAGATGGCAGAAGACGGCGGTGACCGGTGGACCAAAGAAAAAGACGGTAGCAATTCTTTTTTTTAGAATTAGGTTTCTGAAATGGTGAGGAAAAGGAGAGGCTTCTGCGTTTAATTTATCTTGATTTTAGCGACGGAAGCGACGGACTATAATTCCGTCGCTAAAATCAAAATAAATGAAACGCAGAGTTTCATTAAACTAATTAGCGACCAACAATCAATTTCCGTCGCTAATTAGTTTTATGAAACTGTGCGTTTTATATAATTGTGTGATTAGCGACGAAAAATTATTTTCCGTCGCTAATTTTGGTAAATAAAGATGCGCCAATTCTTCCCTCCCTCACCCTGCCAAAACAACGACCGATTACCGACGGAAATTCCGTCTGTAACTGTTTTCTCTTAATTTTGGCGACTGATAATCAATTTGCCGCCAGTTCAGTCGGTGATTAGCCAAATTAGCCACGGAATATGATTCCGTCGCTAATTTCCGTCGCCAATTCATGTATTTCTAGTAGTGTTATGTGACTTCCACTGAGTTAATTAATGACGGTTGATTTTTTAGGGCATTACAAATATTATATGTATAATGTGATTTATTCTACTTGCGATATGACTTCTAAATAGATAAAATTAATTAACCAAGTAGAGTTAATTGTATCCACGAACCCGAATCTTTCAGTCCAATGTACGTTTCTTATGAATATATAAGCGAGTGAGACGTTTAGACGGTAGAAAAGGTATTTCTATCTTAGTTAGGTGGCGACTCCATTTTCAAAATTAAAATCACAAAGGTGACCATAAGTTTGAGCGGATTGGGCTCCCCCGCTGGGCCCATATCCCTGCTTACAATACCATAACTTGTTTTGAGCTGATGTGGGGCTATGTTATTCGTTTAAATGTATAAATTTTATCCTGTGGGGGTATGTACGATCTTGAACTATATAGGTTACAAATGAGTCATGTGTATATTTGACAGAAATTTTTAAGATGATAGATCAAACTGGTAAGATTTAAAAATCGTGGAATATTCGGCTAAAAAGTTAAAATTGTGTATAGGAAAATTCATTTTTTCAATTATTAAATGCGATATACAATTACAAAAATGTAAAAATTTGTACATTATTTTGTACTTATTTTACACTTTTTTATTTTTAAAATAGATTAGTTTTGGAAACTATTTTATATTTTTGTAAAAATTAAATCCTTAATTAATATCTATTTTATATTAAAATTTTATTTTTATTTAAATTTATATATTCTATTGAAATTAAATTTAGTTAACTTTTAATTATTTATCATATATATATATATATATATATATATATATATATAGAAAGATAGAGTAGTTAAATAAATCTGAAATTAGTGAAGTATGAAATATGACTACATGGAGCAACAATCCTTCAATATAGCTAATTAGAATAAAATATATAAGAATATTGTACAAACAAGAACTACTATACCTTTAAAAAAAGTATTTAGCTAAAGCTACTGTCTCCTTTTATCTTTGGTTAGATGATCATCTGGTGTCATAAAAAAAGGATCAAATGCAACCACTTCTTGTCCTGCTTTTCTCTTGAGATTATCCTCAACATTACTATAATCCACAATTCTCATACTTCCATCCTTCCCATGCTTACCTCCTCCTCCTATTTCTACATCAAACCTCTCTTTTGTTGTCATGAAGCTCTCATCTATTTCAGATTCATCCACCATTATACGCACATCGTCTGCTACCCATCCTCGAAAGTCTATTGCCGACGGAGGAATTTTTGAGAAGAATACTTCTTTGAAGTTTGTGATTATATCCTTTCTAAAAGGATTTTCCTTTTTATCATAACGGTATCGAAAATTTTCATAAGTAGTCTGATATATATGAAAAAAAATTGTATCAAAATCAATAATTGAAGATAAATTTCGTAACGGTATCGAGAATTTCATCGTCCGGGTTCAGTCCCAAACGAAGATCTATTGAACCCAGACGACAGACGAATGTTCTTCGTCTGGGTCAAACTCAGACGAAGAACACTTCGTCCGGGATCAAATTCAGACGAAGAACACTTCGTCCGGGTTCGATTAATTGAAAAAGATATTTTTTCTTCAATTTGTTTTGAATCATTAGTGTTTTTCAGAATTGTTTTTAAATTTTTGTGTTTCTTAATAACTGTTGAAAACATTATGGAAGAAGATGATGACGTGGATGATGACATGGTGAAAGGGGTGGGCGTGACTCAGCGTCCGGCGAGCCACATAGGATAAAATCGACGGAATTCATTTAGAAACCACCGGAAGTTCAAAAATGATAAGTTCGATAACTATTTTGGAACAAAAATTAGTACAATGACCATTTTAAAAATTTGAGAAAGTACAATGACTCCCAGAATCAATTATCCAAATAAATATATTCAAAATAGACCTTTTTGCAAATTTTGTTATCTCAAATTTGTTTAAAACGGTTAAATTATGTGACTCTTATAACTGGTGCAAATGTTCGGTACTTTTAAAAGGGCCTAATCGAGCCGTTTTTCAAATTTTAAGGGTGTGAGATAAAAAATTCTAAAAGAGGCCATTTGTTTGTGGAAATAAAGATTAGTGTGATAGAATGTATGGGAGAATTATGGAAAAGAAAATGACCTGATTGGTGGAAATGAGGTATAAATGAAAAACAGTGAGTCCACCAACGAACCAAACAGCGATGAAGCAGTACACAATGAGGACGTCAGATAGAATATCAGACGCAATGATACTCGTAAGTTTACCCTTTTGCCGAAGCATGTTTATCCACGAGAACACGAACACATATATGCACAGAACTGTTGATGAAGCTATGAAACATATGAAAAATGGATAGTTTCGCTGTAACAAACAAAATCACATTATCAATCTATTTTACACAAATATAATTTTAATTCTTAGATTTAACATTGTAAATAATCATTAAGCAGTAATTATATAGCACATATGGATATTAAATTTCCTCAGTCACTCATCTATACTATATATAAAAGCACGGATGGGAGGGGGACAGGCAAATTTACTGAATAATACTTTTCAGTTTACTACTAAATAAAGGTTTTATAGTCATTACCTAATTAGTTATTTAATTAATCACTATTGTAATTAAAGTCCTAATTAGAATATGTATCTAAATTATCTCCAATTTAGTTTTTAGTATGTAATTGAAGTCCTAATTAGAATAGGTAGCTAAATTATCTCCTATTTAGTTTTTAGTACGTAGAAAATAACTAAATTGTCTCTAAATTAGTAGAAATACCTATCTTTTAGTTTGATTGAACTACAAAACTAAAATACTGTATTTGGTTAATATATTATTATTTAAATTTCTATCTTATTATTTTTAAAGATATTATTAATAAAATAAAATTAATTATTTAATTATGGTTATTATAAAACCAAAAGAAGAATAAATTCAGTATGAAAAAAAATTAATAACCGAATATATTATATTTACTTTTACAAATTTTTTTAACTAATTTAATATTAATTATAAATAAAAAATTGATATAATTATAATAAATTTATTAATACGTTTATTGACGAGTTACGTTACGAGCCACGTGTATAGCACGTAATGCGAAACTAGTATAAAAAAAATGTTATGTTTTTAGTTGGTCAATGACGTTCAAAAATGGAAAAATGCAAAAATGCATTGTCTTTATTCACATGCAGAATTGCCAAAAATATATAACTTAGGCTCCTTTTGATTCAACTGTTTTTTAATAACTGGTAACTATTAGCTTGTTAACTGATAGCTGGTAACTAGTAGCTATTAGCTGACAAATAACATTTATTTTGGTGAAATTTGATCAGCTATTGTTGTTGATATATGTTAAATTATCTTAAAGGATAATATTATTTTTATATATTTTTTTATTTTATAAATAAAATATAGTATATTTAATAGAAATTATTAAATTTAATTTTTTATAAAAAATAAAATTTAGTTTAAAATTATTTAATATAATCAATTTATAATCAATTTAAAAATTTATTTAATTATACATTCTATATAATGAATAAGGCAATTTAAAAAAATTATTTAGTATTTTTTTAACAAAAGATATAATTTAGTACTGTTTCTGTAATTTACAATAAATTCAGTATTCTTTTCTTTAACAAAATTTTAACCGGTCCGGTCACAATGGTCTCCCATTTAAAACATATATCATATTTTTTGTAATTTCGGATAAACATGAGTAATTTAGGGAGTTTAATATCCCATATATACTTGAGGGAGACGCATAGACTTTTGTTCCAAATTAGTTAGAGAGTTGGATAAATAAGTTTTATCGGTCTTCTATGAAGTTTGAAATAATGAAGTTATAAGAATAGTAATTACATATGGACCATGTTTTGTTTATGGAATGGAATACTATGAAATGGAATGACTATTCCATAAGAAATGGAATAACCATTTTTTACTTTTTGAGAGAAATGTTTATTCCACAAAATCATGTAATAACAATTTCATGAAATAATTATTCCATGAATCAAAGCAAAGAATAACCATTTCATACGGAATAGCTATTCCATTCTGCACCTATTCCATGAACCAAACATGGCTATGATAGTATGTAGAAAACGAAAAAGAGTTGAAAGTAAAAAGAAAAAGATATGCGGAACTGACTTACTAAGCCGATACATTGGCCGACCCATGGGCAGTGATGATCAAACTTGTGGACACAATTGTTGCAAATGGAGCAGTGGGAAGCTCGGGGAGGACGATATAACAAGCATGTATCGCAAAATTTCACTTTTATAGTCTGCCCATTCATCACTATATCCTTCGTCCGAGGTAATTTTATGTTCCCTATTTTACTATTCACCCACTCCAACGACGAACTGCAAACCTCCCCGACGTCTTCAGGATCCGGGGGATTTTTATTTCTCGCAATTATTCCCGGATCTCTTCCCGATGTTAGCACCAGAAATGTGAAGTCCTGCACGCACAATCATTTACTATTCCTTAATCAAAAACATTCTCAAATTACGATAAATTTTTAGATATATTCATTTCATCAGCCAATCGCTTTAAAACATGTTGTTAAATGCGTGGAAACTTTAACTAGTAAAATTATATTAATTCATAACTAACCATAATAAGAAGTGTCAACGCTCCAATTAATACTGGAATGTAAAACTCTAGATCTCTTTTGAGGATCATTATAATTTTGAGGCAAAATGCAACCGCGGGACCTCCGATCAGAAACGACGTTAGAAATAGTGATCCTGCATCCGGCCCAAACACTAATCTTCCTCCGCAAACGAATTTCTGATGTTAATTTCACAAACAAAATGTAAAACATTAGCCATTGGACATTTTTTAACCTAATGATCATAAAAACGAAAGGATTTAAATATTTTTTAAAAGGTAATAAGCCATGTTGTTAAAACACAAGCAAATAAATTATAAAATATTGAAAACAAAGAAGCCATGTTAGGTGAAAAAGAATGAGAATGAATTACATTGTTACCCTTCCATAGATGATACAGCCTCAAGGATTTGGTTTTGGAAGGATCCATGTATAGATTAAGAATTAATTATATTGTATATGAAAAGAAAATGAAAACGTACGGCCACACAAAATCAAATCAAAACAAAACAAAGTGGTGTTTTGAAATGAGAATAGAAGCAGTGGGTGTTCTCATTTTCTCTCCTCGACTCTTCCCTGCGCTGCCTGCCTTGTTCTATCTTTGGGATGAAAAAACTAATCAAAAAAACAAAGATAAAACCATTGGTTCTCCCTTTTCATATATCCAAACTAATTTTCATTTGCTGTCACCTTTTTAACCATTTTTCTTGTTTTATACGACTTTTTCGTGACTCCTACTTATTTACAACCCATCTAGAACTTTTTTCCATGCATCAATTTTAAACATTCTTATTCTTTTTCCAATGACTCATTTTATATCGTTTCTTATTTTAAATTTGTAAGCACCTTTTCATTTTAACAAATCATATTTTTCTCTTTCTATTTTAGGCTTATAGTTAAATAATCAAAATTTGTTTACCAAATTAGTGAGACAACATCAAATTATTACAAAAATACAAGATAAAAGGTATAAAAAAATCCTCGTAGTTTTCATGAAAGCACATAAATTCTTAAATTAATTTTCAGCACAATTAAATTCTCGTTATTTCAAAACTGGAAAATTAAACTCTGTAAATTTTTAAAATTGTAACAGTTAAACCCTTCAATTTAATATTAGATGTTAAATTGCTTATGTGGCAATTAGTACATTCAAATTTATTAGAAAAAAGGTTCATCTCCAACAGAGAGCTTCATCCGGTTCGTATCAAATGAATCTCAGAGGAAAAGCTTCGTCTCAGGCGAAACTTTTTGGCTGAGACGACGTTCGGCGTCTGAGCTTCGTCTTAGGAGAAGAGCTTCGTCTCAGGCTAAGCTCTTTGCTTGAGACGACGCTCGGCGAGCTTCCCCTGAGACGACTCTCGGCGTCTGAGCTTCGTCTTAGGAGAAGAGCTTCGTCTCAGGCTAAGCTCTTTGCCTGAGACGACGCTCGGCGTTTGAGCTTCGTCTTAGGAGAAGAGCTTCGTCTCAGGCTAAGCTCTTTGCCTGAGACGACGCTCGGCGTCGGAGCTTCGTCTCAGGCTAAGCGCTTCGCCTGAGACGACGCTCGGCGTCTGAGCTTCGTCTCAGGCAAAACTCTTTGGCTGAGACGACGTTTGGCGTCTGAGGTTCGTCTTAGGAGAAGAGCTTCGTCTCAGGCTAAGCTCTTTGCCTGAGACGACGCTCGGCGAGCTTCGCCTGAGACGACGCTCGGCGTCTTCGCTTCGTCTCAGGCGAAACTCTTTGGCTGAGACGACGTTCGGCGTCTGAGCTTCGTCTTAGGAGAAGAGCTTCGTCTCAGGCTAAGCTCTTTGCCTAAGACGACGCTCGGCGAGCTTCCCTGTCACGACCCAATCTCATAAGCCGAGACCGGCGCTAGGGAATGGGAGTGGTTGCTCCGAAACCCGTAGCAAGCCTAAAAACGTAAAATAATTTTTCGTGAATAAAAACGTCATGCATGACATACATACACACGTGTCATGCTAAACACATATGCCAGACACTCATATCCTCTGGCGGTCTCAATTATCAAAACGCAGCTAGCATAACACATTATTAACTTTAAAACAGTAAAGTTATATTTACAGAAAATTATACATTACAAGCTGATTTGCAAAATACTTATCTACTGCAGCTCTAAGAGTAAAGTACTGTTTCTTTACATACTTTCAAAAATACAGACTTCTGGAAGTAGGATAGAAGTCAGTTGCTTCAAAGCGTCTTTATCCTGAAAGGAAATCTGTGAGGGGTCAGTATATTGGGATATACTGAGTGAGTCCATACATTTACTAATAAGTATACAATAAAAACATAAAACGATATTCCATCATATGCAGCCAAGTACGGGATCCGATTGAAACCTTAATTCTCAAACATGCTAATAATCAATCGAGCAACTCAATCGTAAATATCAATTGCGAGTCCAACTCGCTGGTGGCCCGACCACTAGATACAGGGACTCCAGACTACACCGTAGCCGAGTGCTCACTCGTATCAAATCATATACCCAATCGTAAATATCATAATCATCATCAGCTCCCAGCTGAGTCACATCAAAACTGGTGATCACACAGTCCTATTGTCGCCCAATAGGTAGCACGTTCCATCGGATCAATACTGGTTTCAAATCAAGCATATGCAATTCATAAAAAGAATTCGCATCGCAATTATGCAAAACAAACATAAAGCAATATAAAATATTTGCTTGCGTAAATACTTTAAAAACAAATCGTATAAACTCACAGAAAACGCTTATCCAAAATACGCCGGGGCTTTAGAACGTCAAGCTTCCCGAACTACTGGTCCAGCTGCTTCTTGCCTCGCCGGATCTAAAACAATTTAAAAACATTTGACTCACATCAGAATCCTATTCTAAGATTGACTCTAGACTCGAGACTCGACACACTGAACTTTTATTAACCGTCGTGCTTCTCACGTATATCCCGTTAAACGGTATTCAACCTCGTTTACGGATCAAATATCACTTCTAAATCAATTCTCGCTTAACCTCGTTAGGCTAACGCCTCTAATTAAACAATAAATAATCGAATGTTAATCCATTTCAATTTCGATATGCGCGTATATAATTTTCTCGAAACACTAGGTCGATTGGCGAAAACACTGTGCGTACGCGCGTCTGCCTGTGCTATTGCACAGGGGACTGTGCGTGCGCACAGTGTGACTGTGCGTTCGCACATTCCTGGCAGACTGTGGGTTCGCACATTCCTGGCAGACTGTGCGTTCGCACAGTCCTGGCAGACTGTGCGTTCGCACAGTTGACTGTGGGTTCGCACAGTCCATTGACTGTGGGTTCGCACAGTCCTGCTGTGCGTTCGCACAGTCCTGCTGTGCGACGCACAGCCACGGGCTTTTGCCCGGTAATCGATTTCCGACGAGCTTCAACGTGCCAAAACGCTCAAAACGTATCCAAAACGCTATTTCTAACTTCAAAACACCCAAATACGATCCTATAATTGATAAAATGATAAAATCGTTTCGTGGCCTAAAATTTTGAATCGATATAACTCAAAATATAATCAACGAAACGGTAAAACGTCAACCTTACCGTGATTACCCGTCGAAATACGATCGTTTGGAGTTATAGAACGTCGGAAACGGACGAGAAACAGAAACCGCGCGACGAACCGTACGTTATCGCCGTTTGAAATGAAGAAAGGAAAGAAAAGGATCTGATCATCTGAATTCCTTCCTTATGAAGGATTCTTATATATATATACTGGTTAATTTTCCATTTGGTCCTTGAAACTTTTCAAAAGTTTCAATTTAGTCCAAAACCTATTCAATTAATCTTTCTATTAATTCATATACGTATTATTTATATCCGAATAAATAATACTAACTCAAAATATATATTTCCATCGAAAATCCTCATATTTTTATTTTCGGGGCTTAATTGGCTAATTTGCACTTTAGCCCATAAACTTATCAAAATTTAAAATTTAGCCCAAAAATGCCTCCACATCCAAATTTTCAAAATTAACTTCTTAAATCCCGCTAATTGACTTATTAAATTTTATCCTGAATTTACGATATAATTAAATTAAATTCTTTTTAATCTAATTTATCGGAAATCTTAACACGTGGCACGACTTAATTATCTTAAATTATTTTGGGGTATTACATTCACCCCCCCTTAAAATAAATTCGTCCTCGAATTTAAAATTAGCCACGTACCTTGAGTGAAAAGGTAAGAGTACTTCTGTCTCATATCCTCTTCTGTCTCCCACGTGCACTCTTCTATGGACTGACTCCTCCATAGGACTTTCACCATCGGAATTTTCTTCGTTCGCAATTGTCGTATCTGTGTATCGACAATCTCCACTGGCCATTCTTCGTATGTTAGTTCCTCGCTCACGTCCATCACTTGTGGTTGAATTATTCGAGAAGGGTCTGGTACATATTTCCGAAGCATGGAGATATGAAATACAGGATGAACTTGCAACATCTCAGGTGGCAAGTCTAGCTTATAGGCAACTGAGCCTATGCGTTCTACGATCTGGTATTGTCCGACGTATCTCAGAGCTAATTTTCCCTTCTTTCCGAAACGAATAACTCCCTTCATCGGTGATACCTTGAGGAAGACATAATCTCCAATCTGAAATTCAATGTCTTTTCTCTTGGGGTCCGCATAGCTCTTCTGTCGATTAGAAGCAGTATTCAAACGTTGCTTTATTAATGGTACTTTCTCCGATGTAATCTGGATAATCTCTGCTCCAATAAGCTTCCGTTCTCCGACTTCATCCCAACAGATAGGGGATCGACATTTACGCCCATATAACGCTTCGTATGGAGCCATCTCGATGCTCGAGTGGTAGCTGTTGTTGTAGGCGAATTCGATTAAAGGTAAGTACGTATTCCAACTACCTCTGAAGTCTAGTACGCATAGTCGAAGCATGTCTTCTAATGTTTGAATCGTCCGCTCAGACTGACCGTCTGTCTGAGGATGAAACGCAGTACTGAAGTTCAATCGCGTTCCTAACGCATCTTGTAAGCTCTTCCAGAAATGAGAGGTAAATACGGAACCTCTGTCTGAAACAATTGACACGGGGACTCCGTGTAGGCTCACGATCTTATCGATATAAATCTCCGTCAACTTTGCTGCAGAATAAGTCGTTTTGATAGGAATGAAGTGCGCTGACTTCGTCAAACGATCCACGATTACCCAAATGGAATCAAAACCCTTTTGCGTCTTGGGCAATCCGACGACAAAATCCATCGTGATTTGCTCCCATTTCCATTCCGGGATGGGTAACGGTTGGAGAAATCCATAAGGTCGCTGATGCTCCAATTTTACTTGCTGACAAGTCGGGCATTTAGCCACGAACTCTGCGATATCTTTCTTCATTCCGCTCCACCAATACGTTGATTTGATGTCGTGGTACATCTTCGTAGAACCTGGATGAACGTTATACATCGTTCCATGCGTCTCTTCCATGATCTTCTGTCTCAAGTCTTCCACGTCTGGAACACACATTCGATTGCCATACTTCAGTATTCCATTGACGATACTGAAATCTTGAATCTTTCCTTGTTGAACTTCCTCAATTAGATGCTTCAATTGAGGGTCATCTGCTTGCAACTCTTTGATCTGATCTATCAACGTCGATCGTATCGTTAGCTGAGCCATTAGATTCCCGAGAAATGAAATCTCGAACTCTATTCCTTGGCTAAACATCGTGTGAATCTCATTGATTAATGGTCTCCGCCATGTCGTTGTAATATGCGCGAGACTTCCTGCCGACTTCCTGCTTAACGCATCCGCCACAACGTTGGCCTTGCCTGGATGGTATTGTATCGTGCAGTCATAATCTTTTAGTAACTCCATCCATCTCCTCTGTCTGAGGTTCAACTCTTGTTGATCGAAAATGTACTTCAAGCTTTTATGATCTGTAAAAATCTCGCACGTAGCGCCGTATAAATAATGTCTCCAAATCTTTAGCGTAAAAATCACTGCTGCTAACTCCAGATCATGCGTTGGATAGTTCGATTCGTGCTTCTTAAGCTGTCGCGAAGCATACGTGATTACTCGACCGTGTTGCATAAGGACGCACCCTAGTCCAACTCTTGAGGCATCACAGTAAACTGTGAATCCTTCTGTTCCTTCTGGTAGTGCTAAGACTGGTGTCATCGTCAGACACTCTTTCAGTTTCAGAAAACTGAGTTCACACTGGTCCGTCCAGTTAAATTTTGCGTTCTTTTGAGTTAGCTTCGTCAAAGGTACAGTGATCTTTGAAAAGTCCTGTACGAATCGTCTGTAATATCCTGCCAGGCCAAGGAAACTTCTAATTTCCGTAACCGATTCAGGCCGCTTCCATTCTATCACAGCTTCAATCTTCTTTGGATCAACCTTAATGCCGTTTTGTGAAACCATATGACCCAAGAAAGCCACTTCCGTTTGCCAAAATTCACATTTCGAGAATTTAGCGTAAAGCTGGTGCTCTCTTAGCGTCTGTAGTACTATCCGTAAATGTTGAGCGTGCTCTTCTTCTGTACGTGAATAAATCAAAATGTCGTCGATAAACACGATCACGAACTGATCCAAGTACGGTTTGAGTATCCTATTCATCAAGTCCATGAAGGCTGCTGGCGCGTTCGTCAATCCAAATGACATAACGAGAAACTCGTAATATCCGTATCGAGTTCGAAAAGCAGTCTTCTGAATGTCATCATCGCGAATCTTTAGCTGATGATAGCCTAATCTCAATTCAATCTTGGAGAAATACTTTGCTCCTTGTAACTGATCGAATAGATCGTCGATTCTAGGCAACGGATACATATTCTTGATCGTCACCTTATTCAATTGTCGATAATCGATACAAAGTCGAAGCGATCCATCTTTCTTTTTCACGAACAACACTGGTGCACCCCATGGGGATACACTTGGTCTGATGAAACCGCGATCAAACAACTCTTCTAGTTGATCTTTAAGTTCTGCTGGCGCCATTCGATAAGGAGGTATCGATATCGGCTTCGTGCCAGGAGCCAATTCGATAAAAAACTCAATCTCACGATCTGGGGGTAATCCAGGTAATTCCTCTGTAAAGACATCCGAATACTCCGATACTATTGGTACATCACTTAAGTTCCCAATTTTCTTCTCCACGTCTCGTACTATCGCTAAGAATCCTTGACATCCCTTCTTTAACATACGACAAGCTTTAATAGCTGAAATAATACTCGTAGAAGATTCCATCTTATCACCCTGAATTGATACCGCTTCAATTCCAGGTGTGTTAAACGTTACCGTCTTCTTTCGACAATCCACATTGGCGTAGTGCTGAGCTAGCCAATCCATTCCTAATATGACATCAAAAGCTAATACCTCGAGTAGAATCAAATCCACTAATAAGTCTCCCCCTTGAACTTTGACAGGACAGGACGGATAAACGATACTAACTTCCACACTCTCTCCGACTGGAGTAGCTACGGACAAGGGATTCCTAAGATACGCTGGTTGCACTCCTAACTTACTCGCAAAACTAGGCGAAACAAAAGAATGCGTAGCGCCCGGATTAAACAAAATTAATGCGTCTTGAGAAGCGATAGAAAAGGTACCTTGCACCACAGCATTGGAAGCCTGAGTCTCCTGAGGATTCAGTGCAAAGACCCTAGCCTGACTTCCGCCAGCCTGCGAAGTCTGGCCAGTACCGCGTCCTCTGCCATTTCTTCCTCCTCGATTTGCATAATCACGGCCCATCTGGCCAGTAAAGGTACTTCCAGTCTGGTCGTACCTTGACGCTGTCTGTTGCGCAGTCCTCTGCTGCTGATAAGAAGGTTGCATCACAGTAGTCATCGAACCCTGGGGCATCTGCCTCGGACAATCTCTAGCAAAATGGCCCCGTTGACCACAGTTAAAACATGCTCCACTAGCAGTGTAGCACGCGCCGTAGTGCCTCCTGTTACAATTCAGACATATAGGAACTCCGCCTCCCATGTCACTCATCGATCTGGCACTAAATCAGGTGCCTGAAGTACTGACTCTAGCTCCATATCGAGCTTTCTTATTTCTCTGCTGACGTGATGGGGGTCGAGAATAACTCCTAACATATGATTGGGTAGGTGCGCTCTGTACGCTGCGGAACACATCAGTCCTCACAGGCGCAACATTGGAAGGATCGGGAATCTTCCAAAAACGGATTAGAGAAACTTCCATTTGCCTAACGCTATCGATCAGTTGCACTAGGGTTCTTCCGATATCAGATGTCAGACTCACAAAGTCAGCTCCTAGACCCTCTACAAACCTTGAGTTTACTCTGACTGGGTCTGTAGTCAAGTCTGGTGCAAACCTACTCACTTTGGTAAACTCCGTTACAAACTCCGTTACAAACTCTTGCACAGACCGATTGCCTCTACTCAGGGTCAACCACTGACTACGATAACTCTCCGTCACCGCATATGGTAAGAAGTATTCTCTAAAGTGGTTTGCAAATACAGCCCAGGTCATAGTATCCATGGTTGGCTGAATGTGTTGCTGAAACCAATCTTTCGCGGGTCCTTTCATTGACATTTCCACCATGATGATGGTCTGTCTCTCACTAGCTTGCAGACGTCGAGCGTTACGTTCTACTTCTTCGAGGAAATCGAGAGCATCGCCTGGGCCGTCAAACTTAGTTGGCTTGAGGCGCATATAAGCCAAGACGATATCTCGGTCAGTGAAAGCAACGTTACGCAACTGTTGCTGCTGTAGTTGTTCACGGTGCATATTCTGCACCTTAGCCTGATTAGCTTGCATAGCCGCAATTCCCGTAAGAAACTGATTCAGATCAAAACCCACAACATTAGGTTGCTGGGCTTGCGCTTGCACTCCAGGTGCCTGCGCCTTGGCCTCTTGGCCACCACCTCCTCCGTGAACAGAAGACTCATCTTGAGCTTCTGGATGGACGTCATGCGCCCCTTCTATAACGTTTCGTGCTGCAGCGGCAGCTCGCTCTATTTCTTGTCGTTGGTCAGACATCCTGACCAAGACAAACATCGTTACTTAGCCACATAATCGCATATTATCGCATATCGTATTAAACGCGCATCTCATCACATGCGAACACACACGTAAGACAGACTCACATCCTAGAGGGAAAGCTGAAAGTTTAAAAATCAAATGAATACATAACAAAGACAAAATTCGAATCCTATGAGCTGCAGTAGAATCCTATGAAAATCAATCACTCATCTGACATATGCAATGGTAACTGGACCATGCTCTGATACCAACATTGTCACGACCCAATCTCATAGGCCGAGACCGGCGCTAGGGAATGGGAGTGGTTGCTCCGAAACCCGTAGCAAGCCTAAAAACGTAAAATAATTTTTCGTGAATAAAAACGTCATGCATGACATACATACACACGTGTCATGCTAAACACACATGCCAGGCACTCATATCCTCTGGCGGTCTCAATTATCAAAACGCAGCTAGCATAAAACATTATTAACTTTAAAATAGTAAAGTTATATTTACAGAAAATTATACATTACAAGCTGATTTGCAAAATACTTATCTACTGCAGCTCAAAGAGTAAAGTACTGTTTCTTTACATACTTTCCAAAATACAGACTTCTTGAAGTAGGATAGAAGTCTGTTGCTTCAAAGCGTCTTTATCCTGAAAGAAAATCTGTGAGGGGTCAGTGTATTGGGATATACTGAGTGAGTCCATACATTTACTAATAAGTATACAATAAAAACATAAAACGATATTCCATCATATGAAGCCAAGTACGGGATTCGATTGAAACCTTAATTCTCAAACATGCTAATAATTAATCGAGCAACCCAATCGTAAATATCAATTGCGAGTCCAACTCGCTGGTGGCCCAGCCACTAGATACGGGGACTCCAGACTACACCGTAGCCGAGTACTCACTCGTATCAAAATCATAAACCCAATCGTAAATTTCATAATCATCATCAGCTCCCAGCTGAGTCACATCAAAACTGGTGATCACGCAGTCCTATTGTCGCCCAATCGGTAGCACGTTCCATCGGATCAATACTGGTTTCAAATCAAGCATATGCAATTCATAAAAAGAATTCGCATCGCAATCATGCAAAACAAACATAAAGCAATATAAAATATTTACTTAAATAAATACTTTAAAAGCAAATCGTATGAACTCACAGAAAACGCCTATCCAAAAATACGTCGGGGCTTTAGAACGTCAAGCTTCCCGAACTACTGGTCCAGCTGCTTCTTGCCTCGCCGGATCTAAAACAATTTCAAAACATTTGACTCACATCAGAATCCTATTCTAAGATTGACTCTAGACTCGAGACTCGACACACTGAACTTTTATTAACCGTCGTGCTTCTCACGTATATCCCGTTAAACGGTATTCAACCTCGTTTATGAATCAAATATCACTTCTAAATCAATTCTCGCTTAACCTCGTTAGGTTAACGCCTCTAATTAAACAATAAATAATCAAATGTTAATCTATTTCAATTTCGATATGCGCGTATATAATTTTCTCGAAACACTAGGTCGATTGGCGAAAACACTGTGCGTACGCGCGTCTGCCTGTGTGATTGCACAGGGAACTGTGCGTGCGCACAGTGTGACTGTGCGTTCGCACAGTCCTGCTGTGCGTTCGCACAGTTCGGCTGTGCGACACACAGCCACGGGCTTTTGCCCGGAAATCGATTTCCGACGAGCTTCAACGTGCCAAAACGCTCAAAACGTATCCAAAACGCTATTTCTAACTTCAAAACACCCAAGTACGATCCTATAATCGATAAAACGATAAAATCGTTTCGTGGCCTAAAACTTTGAATCGATATAACTCAAAATATAGTTTTTCGAATACCCTTCCAAAGAAAAGAGAGCTCTTTTGCATCTTTATTGAAAAGATAGTTCCGATCAACGATAGATGAGGAATTAGAAACAACGTTATAGCATAGTGTATCATTATTAATAATCCTCAATTTCCAAACCCATTTTAACAAAAGGCTTTGGTTCCTCACATGAAGCATAGTGATCCCCATTCCCCCTTTGTCGAAGTCTTGACAAACATTTTTCCAAGAAACTTCACTAAGAACACGGTGTTGCAACTTGTTGAATAGTTAAAATATGGTGTGTTTGCCAGTTTCGGACTTTAACCAGTTTTCAAACTTTTTTGTTATATCAGTTTTAGTTCTTTTACTTTTATTTTTTTCAAAACAGTCCAAAAATTTCTAAAAATCTACTAGGCTTTAATACCATCAATTGTGAGCCTACTTCTATAATGACGGAACTAAAGAGTTACTCAAAGATCTTTAATTTTTTGTCTATTATTTCTAGACTCCTTCAGCTTCTCATACTCATGAAAGTATCGAGAGCTAACAACAAAACCTAACGGTTCTCTGTTCTTAAGAAAATAATTCTCAAATTCACACTGTTTAAGAGTCAATTCTTCTAAATGCTTAGAAAACCTTTCTACAGATTTGTTTAAAGTTTCTAAAGTCACACTTAGAGAATTAAGACGATCAATAATAGAATTTAACAACCCTATTACTGGTTCCTTACCTACTCTGTGATCTAAATGGAAACAATCAGGATAAGGGAAATTACCATTCATCAAGCTTTAAGTAAAAACTTCAGATAAATAAAACAATTTATTCATCTAAAATATATACCTTCAATAAACAGGGTCCACTAAGCTTCCGCAATTGCTTCCACTTCCTCTATGCTCGTCACCAACAGCTACAAGGATCTTCTGTGTTATGAATGCCCGCTTCTCTTCAATTGATTATGGGACTTATGAAACACTCCTTCACTAAAATAGACCGTTGTAAAATAAACAAGGTATATAGTAGCAAAAACTCTCAGACAATTATATGAAAGCACTCTGATTTATTTCTGCTCCCTTTGTTCATAAAACTTAAGGGTATTTATAGGAAATAGAAAGACTAGTTGGTGCCTCTAGTACTGTTTTCCAGCTCAAAAGACTCAACAATTGAAAGCAATAATTCAGACAGCTGGTGTCTCTGGTCCCATTTTCCAGCTGTAGTACAATAACTCACAATAATACAATATAAAAGATAAGATTCCTACTATAGCACTAAAGATATGGCACACATATTAAGACACATGGGTCATATTATGGGTAGTGCTTTGTAGAATAGTGGCTGCCTCAATTATACATATTGAGGGTGACATCATGGATGACGTTTTTGTCATGCCACTTGTGAGTGAGTGACAGGTAGGTACCAATTCATTTCTCTAGTTCTTGCCTTGCTTTCTTAAAGAGATGTTCTTTATACTCAGCTACTTTCTTCCAAATCTCAAAGGTTTCTGATTTAAAATTTAAGCTAGCATCCCTGTTAACTAGCTTCAAGAGTAATGTTTTTGCCTCTTCTCGTCCAGAGATAAATCTTGCATTATCGATAACTTCAAGATCTTTGGACCAGATGGTTATGAACATTCTTCCATCTCCGAGAATGATGTAGTTAGAATTATTAACTATATTCTCCAAAACAGACTTGAGGAACTCAATATGAAGAGCTTTGTTTGCGAGTTTTGATTCTTCATACATTTCCACCTTAACTTTTGATTTTGACTAGTAACTTTCTGGGATTCCACAAGCTCTCTATCGGTGATAGGACGAAGATTCCAAATTTGATAAGGATATTGGACCTTACCATCCTCTTCATATTCCATCATTGTACTTACAATTTTAAATGTAACAAACCTAGATGTTTGTTTAACATGACTTAAAGCTGTCTGCACAATTCCTGGGAATACTGACCGGGGAGTTTCTAAATCCACTTCTAAAATTGAAGTTAGACCTGCTTCTGTGAATTTTAGACTTTCCACCGCCACGTCTGCTTCAATTTGCAAACCAGGCCATCCATGTGACTGCCAATGAATGTAAGGCTCTAACATGGAACATTCTTTGAGAGAACGATATATCGAATCAACTATTTTCCTTTTAATAGTGTATCTTACATCTGGGGGTAAATATTGATTCATTCTTTCAAGAAGTTGTTTCCTCTCAGAGATATGTTCAAGGAAATCTTCTTCTCGCGCTGAACGGAAACCAAGTTGTTTTTCCAATTTTAAAATGTATTGAACAACTTCATCTGCAAAGTGTGATATTTGCTAAAAATCTTTATTTTGGATTCCTCCTTTTAGACCTGCACACAAATTAGATCCGTCTTTTGAAAGACCAAGACTTTCGTCTTCATAATAATTCCAGGTTTGTTCAACCTCAGGATTTTCTAGTGATGCAAGAAATCCTCCTTCGATTTTTGAATCTTTTTCTTCCTGAGAATGTGATGGTTTTTCCACGTAATATTTGACTTTAAAGTCATATTTTCCAGAGGGTTCGCCCAACGTATCTCACTCAGGACCATCATCGAGAAGATCATCATTATCTGAGTATTCTTCTCCAGAATTACTAACAAACTCTTCCTTATTACGAGTTTGATTTGGAACCTTTGTAGGTTCACTCGCACTTTTACTAGCCTCGTGACCTAAAATGTCACCTTGCAGTATTTCAGCGTTATCTTTTTGAGAAGAAAGCTGATTATCATAGTCTTCTTTATATTTTTTGTACCATTCTTCTCGCAGTTTTTCAGCTCTTTCTTTAGTCAAGCCAAATTTTGCAGCTCCTTCGGTTAGATGATCTCTCTTTGGCGTTTGAGACACTAACGACTTCTTATTCTCGTTCAGTTGAACCAAGGATTTTTCCTTTCGTTCCTTTTGGGGAACCAAAGGTTTTTCTTTTACCTTTTCATAAACCTTTTTAGGGTTTATCAGTCCTTTTGAACTTGCAGCTTCATTTCCCTTTGGGCATTCTGAAGTAAAATGACCAGGTTGCTTGCACCGCCAACAAAGACTATCTTTTGAAGCCTTTATTTTCTTGTTCGTCCTTTTAGGACCAGAGCCTACGCTCTCGTTCTCTTCATTTCCTTGCTTCATAGGGCACTTCTTTCTTGTATGCCCTTCCTTCTTGCAAATCCAACATAGCTTGTTTTTGGCAGCAGGATCCATCTACAATGTCAGAAAGTTCACGAGAAAGAGAATCAGCTATTACATTTTTATCAGATGCAATATATTCAATATCAAACCTGTAATAACTAAACCAATCTTGCAACCTCAAGAGTCTAGTTTGTCTAGCTTCTTTGATGTTCAGATTCCTAAACCTTTTAACATAAGTAGAATTTGTTCTAAGAATAAACCTTTTTGGTGCTAAGAAGAGATAAAAAGCTTTCATACCGTTTTTTGCCGCTAATACTTCCTTTTCATGAATTGGATAATTTAATTCTGCACCTTTAAAGGTTCTAGACCAATACTTACAAATAGATTCAGGTTTCCGTCCTTTGATTCTAAGGACTACACCCCAACTCTTTTCTGAAGCATCCGTCTCTAAGACTAACTCATCTGTATCAGAGGGTAATTTAAACATGGCAATTTTTCATTTTTTCTTTTACCTGTTGTACAACTAGAGTGTCTTCTTCATCCCAATACCAAGGAGTTCTATTAGAAGATTTCTTAGATATCATTCCTAAGTATTTGGACAAATCTTTCATGAATTGTCTAGCATAGTTAGCAAGTCCACAAAATCTTTGTACTTGCTTCCTATCTTCCAATTCATCAGGAAAATTTATAAGTTTTTCAGAGATATGACTTTGTAGCCATATTTTTCCTTTTGCTATTTCTATTCCTAGAAATTTTATCTTTTCCTTAAACCATTCTATCTTTCTTTCATATAGAATCATGCCTTCCTTTTGAAGGATATCGGTCACTTATTCAAGGTGACTCATGTGTTCAGCTTCATTATTGCTAAAAACTAACACATCGTCTATATAGACCACACAAAACTTCTTTAATGCCTTAAAAGCATTATCCATTTTTCGTTGAAATATGCCTGGGGAATTTTTCAAACCGAATGGCATTACTAACCATTCATACATTCCTTGAGGAGCATTGAATGTTGTTAATGGATAGATTCTTCCTCCATTTTTACCTGCCAATAACCGCTTTTTAAATCAAATTTAGGAAAAATGGATGGTTGTTTAAGACTTAACCTGTCAATAACATCTTCGGCTGTAGGAATTTTATAGTCATCATCTTTGGTCATTTGATTTACCTGACGATAGTCTATGACCATTCGTGCTTTTCCACGCACCTGCTCTGCATGATTAATTACCATAAAAGCTGGACTAGAATGTGGACTTTCACTATTTCTAATCAAACCTTTTTCGAGCAATTTAGGAATTTGTTTATCAAATTCTTCTATCATTTCTTCAGAATATGTTATATTTTTTGATCTGATGATAGTATCAGGATTTTTCAGTTCTAGTTTGGCTTTTATACCATTTAGAACCCATAACTTTAATGGATCTTCACTAAAGTTATCAGCTAACTTGTTTAAAAACTTATCCCATTTGTTTCCTGCAAGTTGTATGCTTATTGTAATAGGTTTCTCTATTACATCTTGTGTTTGACGCAAATTTTCATACCAACTGTTATCATTTGGAATTTCCGGTCCAAATAAACAATCTATCCATGACTTACCACGCTGTGCTCGCACTCTGTAAGCTGGTTCACAAGGTAGAGATACACAAAATTCAGAAACTTTTACGGGATAAAAACCGAATTTTAATTTTAATTGTGGACTCGTAAGAGTTATGATTTTGACACCTGCAATTGAGATAAATACATCATCTTGCACAAAAGGACGATTTTGTTTTTGCCCTTTTAGGAAATCATTTCCTAAAATAATATCTGCATCTAGTTCAGGAAAGGCTAAAATCTTATCAGTAATGAATTGTTTTTCATTAATGATAACAAGAACTTTTTCAGCATAATGTGTTACTAGATTTACCTCACCTTCTGCCATACGTAAAACAATAGGTTCGGCCAATGATTTCCATCTTTAATCTGGTAATGCATTGGGTCTTGCACTACTTATTGTTGCTCCTGTGTCTATTAACGCATCTAAACAATAATCATAATAACCTGAAAATTTGAATGTGAGTGAAATATAACTGCTCAAATTGGTTTTTTCCACGCTAAAACTCTTTTGTGATGCCATTGGAATAGGTGATATCATATTCCAAATACCTTCAAAAGGCATTGACCTTTGTTGCGAAATGGTTTGAATGTTTCGAACAACCTCAGGAAGTATTATTGCTTGTCTCATTAATCTTACACGTTCTTGACCTTCCTCTTCATCTACATAAATAGGTAGACTTATTTCTTTGTAGCCTATAATTCTCCGATTATCAGATGATTGTCCATCTTCTTCTCTTATTGATGTTCTAGGAATTTCTACCCTATTTTCAGTTGCACTAGACACTGATCTTCTAGGTAGTTGGTCTAACGTTGAAGCATTGAACATGTTCCTAGAGGATATTGATCTCGTGAGAATAGGATCAGAGATTCTAAAAGCTCTCATTGGCTCTTCTAGATTCAGAATGATGTCTTTTCCCCTTTGGGTTATCTGAGAAGATCCTATTTGCCTTGAAGATTCAGCTGGTTCTGTAAGCACCCAACTCTTGGGCCAACTTAGTGCTACAGGATTTATCTCTTTCCTATTGAATTGCTTATAGTTATCTGAACCTTCTTCGAACAATTCTGTTACTTTGGAAATGTTCCTCACTCCTGGATTAGTCGTGTTAATAAGTCTAAAGACAATCCTAGTGTGATACGCCAAATACTTGGCCTGAGAACTCATTCTATTCATCTTAGAGGATTTAATCCTAAGAGTCAAAGAATTTCCCAAACATTAATCGCTTAAAGCCATCAAATAATTTGGATAGGCTTGAAACCAGACTGGACCATTTGCTAGGTTAGTCTGAACACCTGATATTAGCCGGTCTTTAAATTCTTTCCATCTTTTGTCTAAGACTACTGCTATCACAGGATTGTCCGCTGGGAGATTAAACAAATGGACTAATCCTACTTGCACTAGACCAACATGGATGTATTTATATTCACCTTTAGACTTGTTCATCATTTCTCTAATTTTGGCAAGAGTAATTAGAGATACATCCAGCGTTTCTAATTCTGTGCTAGAAACCTGAGCCTTGGACTCAGACTGGGAGACATCGACTATTGGTTTGAAGCTAAATCTAGATTTACTATAAATAGAGTTGACGTCTACCTTTGGCAGTTTCCATTCTAGACAGTTTCTAGATGGATCCTCGTACTGTAATGATTCTTCATGCACCAGAGTAGTATCCAATGGTACTAACTCATCATCCATATCATCTCCGGAAGTGTTCATCATGAATATTTTAGCTGTCCATAAATCAGATTCATCATTATCAGTTTCATATTCAGAAACTACTTCATAAACGGAATCTACTTTAAAGTCTATATCGGAAAATTCTTCTTCATCTACTGGCTCATATGCTAGACTCTCATTTTTGAAGAATACTCTCCTAAGATTTTCCCTTCGCTTATTCTTTTGAGGACAAGTATAGGCTTTATGACTCTTAGAGCCACATACCCAGCAACAAGAACAGTTACTCAAAGGTTTTCCCTTAGGACATTTTGGTTCTCTACCATATTTTTTCTTAAACGCATCTATCCTCTCTTTGTCTCTAAGGTTACTTCGTTTTCTAATAAACCTACCTGGTCTATCAAACTTCCTCTTTTCCTGTCTATCCTTTCTCGATATTCTTCTCTTTCTATATCCTTTGAAACTTTTCTTTTTTGAAGAATATCCAGTCCTAGATTTTTCTTCTGTTCCAGAAGAACATCCATACCTTCCTGGAACATACTCAATCTGAGAACAACAACTCTTGTTTAAAAAAGGAAGACGTTTTGCATCTTGCCTTACTTGGAGTTCAGTGCATGCTTTTCTCATAGCATACCTCACTGCTTGTATCCTCCCTCCTAAACTATCAACTACTTTTTCTTCATTTAGGAGAAGTTGAAATGCAGTCTTTGCTACTTCCAGGCCAAGGATCCGGGAGTTTAGCAAAAATTAATTCTGACATGTAATTTTGGGCCGCCAAGTTTAAATTGTAATAATATTTTTGAAATTCACAGGCAAAGTTATCAAAATAGCACATGTCACAGATTTGTAGTTTCATTAAAGCCATTAAAGATTGCTCTTTTTCTAATGATTTTGTTGACAACGAAAAACCACAAAATTCGCTTTTCAAGGCGTCTACCACTAGAGCTAGTACTCCATCTGCAAACACTTCTTTATCAATTTCTTCTTTTATTGGAGTATGAGCTATTAATGATTCCCAGTAATTTTGAGCATTACCAACCATAGTGGCTTTGCACAATTCGTAGGCACCTCCAGGAGTGTAACCACCTGATTTGACTGTAAATCTAATTATAGTAATCCACTCATCTATTTTTTCAGACACATGTTTTTCACAATCTAAGTTGAGAAATGCCGCCGGGCTAATTACCGGTCTCAAAGGGTTATCCCTAGGTACAAATTCTTCTTTTGTCCTATGTGGATAATTAGGTTTGTACATTGTTCTCTTCGTAGAGACTAGCTCATTAAAGGTTCTGTCATCTATATGCAGAGGAGCTTCTTCTACCAAACCTAAGATTTTCTAAGGTCTTGTGCCAGATTATTATTATTCATGTTGGTTGCTTTAGTTGTTGGATCTGCAATAAAAGGAATAGTTTTTTCTTTTCTTAATTGAAGAATTTCTTTTTCAGTTATTGGTCCTTTTGTCCTTTTTAAACCTTTTTCCCTTTCAATTGCATCTAACCGTTCATTTACTAGTTTTCCTACTTCATTTGCTAACGTAGATCTTTCTTCTCGTGAATCACCTAAAATTCCTTTTGCATGAAAATGTTCAAGGAGTTGGTGCACTTCACTTTGCACGTTGTGTAGCGAAGTCAATCCTGATGGATTACTAGAGTCTGAACTCTCAGCTGGATTACCCATTAAACTAGCTTAATTAAGCCTAATTTAATTAATTATTAATCAAATAGTGTTAATTACACTATTTCAGAAGTTTATTTTTCTTCTTAGTTGAAAATATGGACTAAATTGAAAGTACTTTTTCTTTTTGTACTTATCAGTACTGCTGTTTGAAAATTATAGGAACCAAACCTGCCTTTTTTTATAGTTAAAAATCTGGTTGGTAACCTGTAACCTGATGGTGACCTGCTAAAAACACCAATTTGTAACTTTTAAACAAGTTCACACACTAACTTGTAATAAAATTTTGTTTAAACACTATTTTGTTATTTTTAAAAAAGTTCACACACAAAAGTTATATTAAACCCTTTGTGTTTCATAAGGTTGACATACGGTTGACATAAGGTTCATATTCGGTCACAAAAACTTTTAAAAAACTGCATATAAATAAAATTTTCTGCAACAAGATTTTCAGAATATATCTCAAACTGATTTGATTTGCCAAGATTTTGGCAAATCAAATCAAGAAAAGTGAAAAACGAATTTAGTAGGAGGGAAACAATATTAAAATAGGAGGGAAATGAAAAAAGAGAGAGGGAAACGAAAATAATTATATCCTTATTTAATTTTTTAATAATGAAAGTTCCCTCTAAAAGGAAAACTCATTGGCATTAACCATAATTGCAGGAATCACGTTGTTGAATGACAAAATAAAGTGATTTCTTCTTTCTTATCAAAATATCATAGAAACAATTATAAACAATTCTCACCATACTTGTTATTCAACAACTCAAGGACCAGTGGTTGCTGAAGTTAATACGGTTGGAGAAACTGAAACCATGTCCTCTAAACCAACAAATGTTGATGAAGGTTAGGTTGAATTGATTCTTTATTTTGTGTTTCATTTATTTTTCTTAGAGAATTGATATAATTAGCTAATGGAATTGTGTTTCAATGCTTTTTCTGGAATGAAAATATTGTTCTCAAGTTATTCTTTACTATATATTTTATGCAATTCGTTTTTATCTCTCTATGTTGTGTTTATTTTGTGTTTCATAAGGTTTCCATACGGTTGAATAAGGTTCGTATTCGGTCACAAAAACTTTTAAAAAACTGCATCTAAATAAAATTTAAAATAGTATAAGACATACATATCAATTTGAATAGAGAAGCAAACTAACATGATATAAACTGTAGTATTTCTTAGGTCTTCTTTCCAAAATAAAATTTGTTTTAATGCTTTTGCCGGAATGGAAAGATTGTTTTTCGTGTTTTTCTTTACCATATATTTTTCTGCAATTCGTGTTTGTTTCTCTATTTTGTGTTTATTTTGTATTTCATAAGGTAGACATAAGATTCACATTATGTCACCATAACTTTTTAAGAAAGTGCATCAAAATGAAATTTTAAAATAGTATAAGAATTACATATAAAACTTAACAGAGAAGCAAACTAATATGAGGTAATATTTTGTATTTCTTACGTATTTCTCTATTTTGTGCTTATTTTTTATTTTCTAAGGTTAACATATGATTGACATGTAGTTTATATTCACTCACTATAACTTTAAAAAAACTGCATATAAATATTTCTTTAAAAAAATACATATCAATTTGGAAATAAAAAGCAAACTAACATGAGATAAACTGTTGTACTTCTTAGATCCTCTTCTAAAAAAGAATGGTAGAGTTATTACGAGTTCAGTAGAACATATATTCGATAAATTACATAAACTAGTCGCGTTTTTGGGCTACCTCGAGTAAGAAACAAAATTTTCTGCAATAAGATTGCAGAATATATCTCAAACTGATTTGATTTGCCAAGATTTTGGCAAATCAAATAAGAAAAAGTGAAAAACGAATTTAGTAGGAGGGAAGCAATATTAAAATAGGAGGGAAACGCATTTTATATCATACTTTTTATTTTAATTAATTATATTCTTATGATATGTGATTATTCATATGTTTGTTTATTGATAGGGTGAATTTGAGATTGATTTAAGTGATCCACATGCAAGAGAAGTAGTATATGAAATGATGGCTAGACGATTTAGAAACTTCAAGTATCATTATCACTTACACTATAAGACGTTCTCTACTCGTGAGTAAGCTGAAAAATATCCACCCAAAGGATGTAAAGATAAACGATTGGAAGAACCTATGTGAACATTTTGATGAACGTGCACACATTAAGGTAACATTTCAATTTTTTTAATTAGTTACACTTTTAATTTTTCTTTATAATTTCAAAATTATTCACTTAATTATGTCAGTTTGGAAATAAAAGTGTATATAATAAATGTATTTTTTTTCTTACAGATGGAAATTGTTGAAATGAAAGAAGATGGACGTCTCCTATATCAAAAGTTAGGCTTAATTTAGTTTTTTTTATTAATAGAAAAAAGTTTACATGTTTGCATACGATCTGTTATTTTAGTATTATTAAAGACTTATTCATTGATAATTTTATGTAAAAATTTGAATTGATTTTGTTTTTTATTCATTGATTTTAGTAACAAATCACCGTATTCAATTATTTTAGTATCGATAAAAATGAAAATAATATAATGACAATTAATTTTATCACGTTATGATAAATTACTTGTTGTGATAAATTAAATTTGTCACCATTGACAAATTATAATGACAATTAATTTCGTCACATTATGATAAATTACTTATTTTGATAAATTAAATTTGTCACCGTTGACAAATTATAATGACAATTAATTTCGTCACATTATCATAAATTACGTGTTGTGATAAATTAAATTTATCACAACTAACTAATTATAATGACAATTAATTTCGTCACGTTATATTAAATTACTTTTTGTGATAAATTAAATTTATCACAATTAACTAATTATAATGACAATTAATCTCGCCACATTATGTTAAATTACTTGTTGTGATAAATTAAATTTATCACAGCTAATTATTTAATATGGCAATTAATTTTGTCACTTTATGATAGATTACTTGTGATAAATATTTTTTTGTCACTTCATAATCTTTTTTCACTAATAACTCGGCGTATGTAGTGACAAATGTATATTAATTGTGATAAATATGGTTTTGTCACGGCATAATCTTTTTGTCACTAATAACTCGGTGTATGTAGTGACAAATTTATATGAATTATGATAAATATTTTTTTTTTCACGTTATTAGCGTTTTGTCACTAGAAGTCGATGTATATTACGACAAATTTTGACAAGATTTGATTACTTGTGATATACATTTTCGTCACAATAAATATGAATGTGACAAAACAATTTTATCACAATAGAAAATTTATGGTGACAAACTATAAAATGGACTTATTGTGACTTGTTTGTTGTGACCAACAAAATTTGTCACAAAGTAGTCACAATAACGTTGTTGTGACAAATTTTGGTTTTAACGTGATAAATTTCGTTCGTCCCAACAAGCCAAATATTTTGTAGTGAGCGGGTTTTTCTTGGGTCGGGTCGCCTTTCTGGTTTTCCTCTTCTCTTTTTCTGCGTCGTTCTGACAGCTTGTTATGCAGCATTTAATGCGCCTTGCACCTTTTGGAGTCCTGCCGTCGTTTCGTTTCTCTTTTATTTTCAAAATTTGCTCAATTTGTCTTTACCTTCCCTTATTATTCTCTTTGCCCCTCTTGCTTCCTCTTCTCTCCTCTTTCTTTGTTTTTTGTATATCAGATTATTTCTTTTCCGATCATGGCTGATAGCTATTCCAAGGTGGTTGCTACTTTGATGAAGTGGCCATGCACCTTAACCCAAGACTCCTTAGTTACGCTCCGGCAGACTTACGGTATTCCGGATGAGTATGACATGGATGTCCCAGCATGGGGTCAGTATGCTTTTTCGCGATCACTTTCTGGGTCTTCCTTTGTTTTCGAGGAGCAACTGGAGGCTGCTCTTCTCTTCCCGCTGGATAAATTGATGTTTTGGTTCTTGGAGTTTTGGGGTATCGCTTTATCCCAGTTGCATCCAAATGCCATTCACCACTTCATATGTTTGAAGTCGCTTCACAATCTTAACTGCTAGCGTTTGACTCTTAATCGCGTGCATTATTGAATGAATTCGCCTTATCGGAAGAAAGACTTGCCGTTCGTCTCCTTAGGGTTTCGTTATGGTATGAAAATGTTTGATGACCTTCCTAATTCAATCAAGAAGAAGTGGAAGATTAAGTTTTTTATCATCCGTCATCCGTCTCAATCTCTTGGCCCTACTCTCTAGCGGTCTCAAATTGAGTCGTGTGATCTTTACGAGGTACCAAAGGAGGTGTACACCCTTATGCTGCGGATCGGGGCCTTCTATAATAAAGCATCCCGGACCTACACTGATTATATTAGTAATTGTTTGTGGCATCGCGCCGATCCTCCTACCCCTTTGCCGGTCACGTCTGCAGCCGTTGCTTCTCTACATGCCGCATCTCCTGTTGTTGGTAAGCTTCCCCTTTTCTATTCCCTTCATTTTGTGTTTGTCTGTTATCGTTTCTTACCATTTGTGTTGACAGGTTTACCGAAAAACTCAACTGCCGCCACTACTTCCGCTTTGGTTTCTCGGAAGCGTCTATGAAGTGGTGGTTCGGATCTTCCTCCCAAGAAGAAGCTTGATACTCGCCCTCCTTCGCCTGTTGTGTCCTCTATCCTTCGTCACTGAATGGAGTTCTTCGTCCTGCTTCCTTTGGTAGTTGGCCGATGGTTCTCCCTTCTTCTTCCCTTCATTCCGCAGTGGTCGCAACTCTTCCGGTGTCTGTTCCTCCTTTTTCAACTGGTGCCACCGCTTCTCCCGTGGATCCCTCGACTGCGTCTACATCTTATTGAGAAGGTGAAGATGACGGGGAGGAGAGAGTTGTTCCTTCTGCACCTCATGGAGTTTCTTACCTGATCCTTCTGTTTGGTTGTAATCACCATGACCTGCGCGTCTTCCGCCAGGTTCGTGATTTTCTAGGCATGATGGAGCCGCAATCTTTTTATCAACGTTTGGAAGGTGAGGGTCTCTTCGATTTTATTTGCCAGGCACTTTTGACCACCGTTGATGGCATTCGTATTGCTCAGCAGCATTACATTGCTAAGAATTGTGAACTGGTGGGGAGCAATCAGATCGCTCTTTTGCAGAGTTGGAGGTGAAGGAGGCGTTTATTAAAAAGGACCTTCTGCGGAGGGAGAATGTTGATCTTCGCGCTAAGGTTGCTCGTGTTACGTCCGAACATGCTGGAATTGTTGGGTTTTCTAGTTTCATAACGCAGCGGAATTTCAAAAATTTATCAAAAACCCAAACAAAGATCCATGTAATTCGAATCAATAGATTTTTAACATAATTAATACTTACTTGTATGCCGAAGTCCAACAGCAATGTAGGAAGGAAGGAGGTGGTTCACTTTGGTGATACCTGGCCTCGGATCATAAACGCCTACAAAAGAACGCGTCCTCTACGAGTATCCATACGAACAGATCTTAGCCAAAACTAGTGCTTGTGTACTAGCACTGTTGCTTCACAAGCAATTTTGAATTATTTAGTGATTTAGTGAATAATGAATTCCATCATTTACAAACCCATTCCTTAATGTGTATTTATAGGCATACAAAGACATTAAGGTTTGAGTCAAAATCGTATTTCAATCTTATTATAACTCTTATAAGTTTATGTTTATTAAAAACTCTTTTTTTGATAATCACACACATATATTAATTATTATTATTATTATTATTATTGATGGATACCGAATCCCATAGTAAATATAATGGAACCGAGTCACATGAGATCCACTCTCAGGTGATACCGGACTCCCCTTGAAGATCCGAAGATACGAAGGAGATGCCGAATCTCTAGAGATTCGGTGATATGCCAATAAAGACCGAATCCCTAGAGATTCGGAGATATGCCAATAAAGACCGAATCCCACATGATCCGCCCAAAGCGCGTTAGGTCCGTGATTCAGGTAATCGACTAAGAATGGAAGTATTGTCCTATTCGGACACAAACACTACATATGTAAGGATAAGCTCCACTTTAGGAAGATAAGACTATTTAGGAAGACGTTCCTAAATAGGACTCTTATCAGATTAAGGTAGATCTCGACAAATCAGGAGAATCCCTACGATATTGCCGAATCCCTACAAAGTAGGATTCACCTGCCTAATACGACTCTACTAGGTATATTCGACTACTATAAAAGGAGCACAAGGTATGCCTAGAATGACAATTACATTCATATACACAAAACGTTGCTCAAAGCTCTAAACTGACTTTAGCATCGGAGAGTTAATCGGACAACCACCGTCCGGTTAGCTTCTACCTTGTTTTGCAGGTCTTACTCACCGGTTCAGAAGGCAGACTCCATCAATTGGCGCCGTCTGTGGGAAAAGCTTAACTAAACTTCAAAAAGAAGGAGCTTTTCTGAACTCAAAAACAAATCTCATTGAAGAAGATGACTTCTGAAAGAGTGAACCTGAAGAATCAAACGTCACAGAGAAAACGAAAAGCAACAGAACTCTCAACTCCTCCTCCAGTAACTTTTGACGGGGAAGATTTCGGGAGAATAGCTGAAGAGCATAACGAAGCTCTAGTGGTAGCTATGATCATCGAATACTGGAACGTTGAGAGAATCCTGATCGATGAAGGAAGCGCAATAAACCTAATAACAAGAAAGGCTTACGAAAGCCTGGGGAGAGAACTAGCAGAACTAAAAAGAAATGCCACACCTGTGGTAGGATTTGGGGGCTCGCCAATCAAGCCCAACAGAACAATCACACTTGATGTCAAATTAGGAAGGACAAGGAAAAGCGAGGAATTAACAACGCGATACTGGGGAGACCTTTCCTCCACGACTCAGCCGCCGTGACGAGCGTAAAGGCACTAACCATGAAGATACCAACAAAGCAGGGAATTATCACGATACAAGGAAACCGAGCCGAAGCAAAAAAAGTGCTACGAACGAGCAATAAAAGAATCAGGCGAAACAATGGCGATAGAAGAAATCCTTAATCACGACATCGAAGAAAAAGAAACAGCACCCGAAGGCGAAACAAAGAAACTACAACTCGACAAGGAGAAAAGAGTAAATCTCGGCGCAAACATGAACCCAAAAATCGAAAACGAAATCACGGCCATGCTGAAAAACAACGTCAAAACCTTCGCTGCCAACGCGTCAGAAATAGTTGGGATAGACCCCCAAATCATTACTCACGATCTAAATGTAGCGGAAGCGGCGAACCCTGTAAAACAAAATAAAAGGAAGTTCTCGGAAGAGAAACATAAAATAATCGCTGAAGAAGTAGAAAAATTGGAGAAAGCGGGATTCATACGAGAAGTCCACTACCCCGAATGGGTAGCTAACGTAGTTATCGTAAAGAAAGCCAACGGAAAAAATAGAATGTGTTTAGATTACACCGATCTGAACAAAGCGTGCCCTAAAGATAGCTACCCTCTCTCAGACATCGATCAACTCGTGGACTCTACTGCTGGACACGCGATGTATAGCCTAGCCGACGCAGCTCAAGGCTAACACCAAATCCATATGAAGGAGCAAGACCAGGAAAAAACTTCATTCATCATGGAGGGAGGAACCTACTGCTACACGGCGATGCCTTTCGGTTTGAAAAACGCCGGAGCGACATACCAAAGGCTTATGAATTTCATGTTCAAAGACGAGATAGGAAAACGAGCCCAGGTGTATGTAGACGACCTAATCATCAAAAGCGAGAACGAGGAAACCCATGCAAAAGATCTGGAGGAAACATTCAACATACTGAATAAATTCGGAATGAAGCTGAACCTTGACAAATGCACGTTCAGCGTACAAGGCGGGAAGTTCCTGGGATTTATGATATCTCAAAGAGGAATAGAGGCGAACCCCGAGAAGATCAAAGCAATTATGGACATGAAGGCACCAAGAAACATAAACGAAGTTCAAAAACTCAACGGGCGAATCACAGCACTCGGTAGATTCATGTCTTGCTCAGCAAAAAGATGCTTGCCTTTCTTCAAAGCCCTCAAAGGAACACAAATCCTCGTCACCCCTCCATTGCTCAGCAGACCGCTGAAAGGGGAGACGCTATATCTATACATCAGCACCACAGACGAGACTATCGGAACAGTGCTGGTGAGGGAAGAAGACAACGAAATGAAGCCCATTTACTACATTAGCCGAGTCCTGAAAGGCGCAGAGACAAGATACCCCGAGATCGAAAAAATGGCGCTGGCTGTATTAACCACAGCTAAAAAGCTGAGATACTACTTCCAAAGTCACAACGTTGTGGTAAGAACAAATCAACCATTGCGAAAGGCGATCCAACGACCAGAAACATCCGGAAGATTAGTCCACTGGTCCATCCAACTCAGCGAACACGACATAAGATACGAACCTCGCCCGACTCTAAAAGCGCAAGCTTTGGCGGACTTTGTAGCAGAAATAACTCCAACCGAGACTGGTCAGCCCAAACCAGCCTTAGTATGGGAACTTCACGTAGACGCAGCGTCGAATGAAAAAGGAGCCGGAGCAGGAGCCATCCTCAAAGGACCCGAAAAAATCAAAATCGAATATGGAGTAAAAATCCAATTCACCGCCAGCAACAATGTAGCTGAGTACGAAGCCCTAATCGCAGGATTCGGCCTAGCATTAGAAATAAGAACAGAAATCCTAAGGATCTATAGCGACTCCCAGCTGGTGGTAAATCAGGTCAAGGGAGAGTATCAAGCCAAAGAAACAGGGATGATCGAATATCTGGGACAAGTCATGACACAGCTCCAACAGCTGGAAGCACAAGGAGGGAAATGGGAAATCATTCAAATCCCAAGAGAGGAAAACACCGAAGCCGACGCCATCGCCAAATCAGCATCAGAACTCGGAGATCTATTCACTAAAATGCAGCTAAAAGAAACTCTTGAATCGCCAAGCACCAGAAAAGCAGAAGTCATGGCAATCGAAGAGGCCGACTCCTGGATGACCCCATTGATCAAATATCTAGACCACGGCGAATTACCAACAGACAAAATCGAAGCCATCCGCACCATCAGGAAATCTGCCAATTACTCATTTCACAACGGAGTTCTTTACCGAACCTCCTTGACTCATCCATGGTCTAGGTGCGTCTCGCCCCAGATTGGAGAATCCATCTTAAAAGAAATCCACGAAGGAATATGCGGAGCACACGAGGGAGCAATCACCATAGCAAGAAAAACAACACCAAAATTAGATCAATCGGAAAGCTCCTGACTCGGCCTAGCACAAAACCACGTGACATCATCAGGAATCGCCAAAGTTCGGATATATTCCGCCAACACTCTAGGATTCAGCAAGCTAGCGGGATCCTGACCTTCGACCCACTGCACCAAATCTGGGGCAGAAGAAGAGCTTCCAGGAAGACTCTCCCTCGATGGAGAACCATCGCCAACTCGATGTCTCTTCCTAGACGGAGAATCCAGGTCTCGACCCAAGGAAATCTCTCCCGAATCAGCAACAACCGGCCCATCTGAATTCATATCCCCAACTCCCCCCGAGACGGTTAATGATGCTAGAGGGGGAGGTAGCGATGGAACCACCCCGTCACCTACTGGATAAGCCAAGTCATCATCATCATCTACAACAATAACCTCATCACCCGCAGGCAACACTATCTCGACGGGAGCGATGGGAACATCAGCAGGAGCTACATCCGCATCAACGTCGTCAGGAATAATGTTGGCGATATGAACGTCAGGACCGCCCATCGGAACGTCCAAATCTACTTGAAATCCGGAAAGGAAATCGTCAGAAGAAGAAGACATCCTACAAAAGAAACATCAAAAAGAACTTAAGCAAATTAATATACCTTGAATAAAGGAGTAGCGAAGATCCGCCAAGCCTCGAGGAGGATCCTCCAAAGGAAACCATCGATGCCAAAGATGACTATTAACCAAGACATCTAGAACGGGACGCGATATAGCACCATAGAAAGATATGTCGAAAGCAAGTTTTGACTCGGATAAACTTAAAGGAGACGGACAACTCTGAACTTGGTGAGAAGAAAAACCGTCCGAAAAATGAAGAAAAGCAAATTTATGGTAAACAATAAAGAAACGCCTTCGCCAGCGACTGGTTAGACAAGGAAGATAAATACGAGATCGCCCAAGGGCGAAAACGAAGCAACCATCGCACTTCCTAAAGTCTACGAAATAATACAACACGTTGAGAGAAGGGGCACAACCCCGAAGCCTACACGCCTCCGAAAAGGCGAGCACTACTTTAATCGTACCGGGATAAAGTTGTCCCAGAGCGACCTTTAAATCCCTGCACACTTCTACTAAAAACGAGTCTAAAGGAAACCTAAGACCAGCAGCAAACTGCTCCTCGAAAAGAACCGCCCTACAAGAAGAACCCGGAGAATCGGAGGCAGCCATATCGGCACCAGGTAATATTACCCTATAATCGAAAGGAAAGCTATACTTAAAATAGATATCTAAGACTTCACTCCTACGAAGCTTTGATCTGGTAAAAGCCATAGTAGCGCATGCATCTTCCACTCGACTAAGAGGCATCCTAGAACAGGAAATCACAAATATGAATACAAAATAAAGATCAAACAAGAAATATATTGAAGAACACATTGAAGAACACATCGAAGAACATCAAGAACAGAAAAGGAATTTCCAGAACAATGATCATGAAGAACATATGCAAGGAAGAAAACCATATTAACATCCAAGTAACAAAAGGGAACATACCTAAAGATCTGGATAAAACAAGTCACGAAGAACCAAATAATCAGACAAAGAACGAAGAGGAAATAGTTGCAGAAATAAGAACAAATTCGAAAAGCAAGTGAGAGGGAAAAAAGAAATACAAAGAGATTAAATATGAAGAGTTTTGAATAAATCATTAATCGTTAAATCACTAAATGTCGACACGTGGCAACGCAGAATCTTACTAAAGAAGAAACGTCACCCACAAACATATGAAACGACTCGCCCGGAATACAAAGCGACTCGCCCGTATAAGGGGACTCAGCTCCAAAAAGAGCTAAAAACCACTAAGGCATGAATACCAACTACTTCAGCTCACTTTCGGGGGGGGCTAATGATGGATACCGAATCCCATAGTAAATATAATGGAACCGAGTCACAGGAGATCCACTCTCAGGTGATACCGGACTCCCCCTGAAGATCCGAAGATACGAAGGAGATGCCGAATCCCTAGAGATTCGGAGATATGCCAATAAAGACCGAATCCCACATGATCCGCCCAAAGCGCGTTAGGTCCGGGATTCGGGTAATCGACTAAGAATGGAAGTATTGTCCTATTCGGACACAAACACTACATATGGAAGGATAAGCTCCACTTTAGGAAGATAAGACTATTTAGGAAGACGTTCCTAAATAGGACTCTTATCAGATTAAGGTAGATCTCGACAAATCAGGAGAATCCCTACGATATTGCCGAATCCCTACAAAGTAGGATTCACCTGCCTAATACGACTCTACTAGGTATATTCGACTACTATAAAAGGAGCACGAGGTATGCCTATAATGACAATTACATTCATATACACAAAACGTTGCTCAAAGCTCTAAACTGACTTTAGCATCGGAGAGTTAATCGGACAACCACCGTCCGGTTAGCTTCTACCTTGTTTTGCAGGTCTTACTCACCGGTTCAGAAGGCAGACTCCATCAATTATTATTATTATTATCATTATTATTATTATTATCATCAAAAGATAATAACTTAAAGAAAACACTTATCCTTAAATTTCGAATTTCAATTAATATATATATATATATATATATATATATATATTTATCTATTATTATATATATTACGAATTATATATATAAATAATAAACTATTAATCACTTAATTCCATTGGGCCTGTACAACCCATGACTGTTTTGGGCATGTTCTTAGTGTGCGACCCTGTAGGTTCATATGACGTTGGCAGTAGGCCCGAAAATCCCTATTTCGGTCCAGAAGTCATAAGTGGCCTCTAGCAAGACATTATGACTATCCAAGTTATATGAATATCGATAATCCGATTTAACCATTAACAATAATATTTTAATACCTTTGTCTCTCGATATCCTGATTGAATATAAGGCATAGTCCTGTCATCCTTATAATATTAAATCATTAGTTTTCTGATTCCAAGAAGACTGAAAATGATAACTCTTTATCAATTCATTTATCATGGCCATGCATTTCCTTCAGTCTATCTTCTTCAAGGACCCTATAGATATCTTACTCAAATAAATGAGGGACAAATTCCTTCTCAGTCACTCATATTTTCTCATATGGTTAATTTCATATCCAATGACAATCTATTCCACTATCCTGTTAAAGATAATGTAAGACTGTATCAAAATATGAAATAGCTATGTAGAAATCCATGGTGATTTCAAGGTCAAAGGATTATACTAATATAACTATAATGAGAATTACTTATGATAGTTATCTATGTAGTATTCTCAAGGTGGGTTATCCAGTGCCTTATTTCTCAAATAGCACATATAATTTGACTTTATATCTCATATACATGATTAGTAAAACATAATCATCAGTCAACATCATACTAGTCCCAATGTTCTATTAAGACTAGGGATACATGGAATATTATTCTTTATAAAATCTAAGGGTTTTACTATCAAGTCACACACTTGATGACCTTAGAAAGAATTAACCATTCACGTATTTTTATCATAATGTAAAATGATAAAAACTGCCAATCAATAAATAACAAAACGATAAAGTCAATACATGGTCACACATGATTGACCTAGTGCATATCACTAACAGGAATGAGAGAGGGTTTGGATGATTCTATCTTCCTTATTTCTCGTCTATTAAGGCTGCACCAGGAAGTTATCCGAGAGAATTATTTGTCCTCCCACCCCGACGGAGATACTTCCTTCCTTGCGGTCATAGGTTGGCTCAAGCCGCACCTCCTACTGTTGCTCCTCCTTTGACTTCCACTGTTGCTGCTCCGGTTCCAGTTAGCCATCCGAGTCTACCTCCGCTGTCGCTGGGTTTTCCTTCTCCTTTTGCCTCACAGTCTTTGGGCCTGCTGGATCCTAGCATGCCTTTTATGTCTGAAGGCTTTGGATTTTTGAACACACCCAACGGCGGTTGATTATTTTGCGATGGTTTGTAATTTCTTTTTAGTAGTTTGTGTATTTGTTTTGAACGATGGCCTTGTTCTTCTTTGGATTTATTGGAATGTGTTGTTGTAATACCCCAAAATATTTAATTCTCTAACTGGACCACGTGTCCAGTTTAGTTTCGCCGGAGTGGCGAAATCGGAAAGATTTTGATAAAAATTGAGATTAATGAATTTTAGTAGGTCGGTTTTAAGGAAAACAATTAAGTGGAAACTAAGGTTATATTTCAATTCTAAAATTAGAATTTGGAATTAAAAGGAAAAATGTCAAGAAAAGTCCAAAATAGGGCACATGGACCAAAGTGGTAATTTAGCCACTTTGTGTCGAAAATAGAAATATTGGATTTTGACGGGAAAGTGTTAATATCGAGCTTTGTATTATGTATAGGATATAAATAATACGTATAAGTCGTAATAAAAGAGTTTATCGATTTAGCTATGTACTAAATCGTAAGAAAGAAAAGTTTGAAAGATAAGTTGTATCAAAGAAAGAAAAGAGGGACTAAAACATACTTCTAAACACACATATATGAGATTCCATTTGAAATGAAGAAATCAGAGAAGGAGAAAGAAGAAACCTCCAGAAGCTATTCCATTCGGCGATCAACTTCGTCATCACGTCGTTTCACCGTTCGGAATCCGTTTCAAGCGATTTTTGTACCAATCTCTCTAGAATTTCATCCTCTACCGATTCTAAACCTCGTATCAAGGTAACATACGAATTCTTGGTGATTAAATTGATTAGAGGAGGATTGTTGTATGCCGTTAAGTAACGGTTTAATCGAATTAAATATAAGTAAGTCGTTTTTGGGATTTTTGGAAAGTTAAAGTACGGGTGTTGTTAGAAATGGAAGTATTGACGTTTTGGTGAAGTCGGGGTGCGGCGAAACAGCCCGGAAACGACGTTTCCGGGGCTGTGCATAGCAAGCGGCTATGCGCGCGCATAGCTGAGCTATGCGCCCGCATAGCTCAGGCTATGCGAGCGCATAGCCAAGGAGCTGTCGCCCGCACAGCCCAAGCTGGTGCACAGCTTATTCGAACTACGCGCTCGCACGGTGATTCCGAAGGGACTAAAATGGACTTTTGTCCCGATTGACCGAGGTTTTTGACGTTTTTGAATATTGGACTTTAAAGATAAAATTAAGACCCCGATAACCTAAAAAGTGAGACTTAGCTCGACGTTTTACGCGAGTAACGATAATGAAAAATGTTAAGGAAATTATATTAATCTCGAATACAAGGAATAGTATTCGATAAGTCGTGGATACGACTAAGAATTTCTGAATACATAAATAATATTAAGAACGAAACCAATACTTAAATTATGAAAGTATTATACGTATAAACACATGATCTGCGTCTAACTATTAAACATTAATTAATATGTGTCAGACGTACGACCGAGCAGTGAGGGCACTAGAGGTGTACTAGTACGGGCATATTACCACATCGATCTTGTTGTAGAGTGGATAGCGGTCACTGTGAGTTGTATTTTACTTTCGCGTATTATATATTAAAGTTATTTTATATAGATACATATACTGTTTACACGCATCGCAATATATATAATTGATTGAAATGTTATATGCTTTATTAATTTTTATATACAAGAACTAGTACGCGATCCGAAGAAACTAGCTACCTATTGGGTGTCAATAGGCTGTGTGATCACCAGTATTGAGTCAGTCTAGTGTATTTGCATTTGAGAAATGATTGGATACGTATGATATGATATGAATTTGATACGAGAGTGAATTCGGCTACGGTGTAGCCTGGAAGTCCCCGTATCTAGTGGGCTTGGCCCACCAGTGAGTTGGGCCCACCAGTGAGTTGGACTCACAACTTGAGATTTACGATTGGGTTAAATGATATATGATTATTCGAGAAATGTGTTGCATGCTAGGATATTTGTTTCGTACGGATCAAATACATGATTATATGTTTTATATTATTGTTTTCTTGAGATGCGATGCTATATTTCTATATTAATACTGTTAGTAAATGTCAACTCACTCAGTATTTTCCCAAATACTGACCCCTCACCATTGATGTCTTTCAGGTGCTTAGTTTGTGGACCTAACTAGAAGCCAATTTTGGAGTGCAGGAGTCAGCTGTGTATGTTGGTTTCTGACTTCTGTGAATGCTGCAGTAGTGGTCCTGTGTCGACAGAATAGTAGCCTAGACAGCAGTTCATTTTGATTATATATATTAACTGCTGTCATTGTTTTATATGCTTTTGATAGGCTACGTGTCTTGTATATGATCCACGGCCCCAGATGTCAGTGAGATGTTTTGAGACACTAACTGATGTATATAGTACCGCGAGGCCAGTTCGTACAGGGTACGGTAACTAGAGCCCGCGAGATTAACAGAACAGTTAGTGTAAATGTTTATATATCTTATATATTTGCTTCTGTTGTGTTATGCTATTTGTCTATATTATTTGCGAAAAATTATTAGTGATTTAAGGCTTGCTACGGGTTCCGGAGCTACCACTCCTGTTCCCTAGCGCCGGTTGCGGCTCAATATTTTGGGTCGTGACAGTTGTTTTTTTTATATCAGCTCTAATTAGTTTTTTGTTGAATGATCTGCTCGTGGTTGCTCTATTTCATTTTATTGTTGTCGTGTTTTTGCTTCCGAGGAACTTTACTCAAGCAGTTTTTGCTTTTGCAACTTGGGGGATGCTTTTCAAGCCTTGTATCTTGTTGTTTCTTTTCTTTTTCTTTCCCCCTATTTTTTCTTATGAGAGATGTTTCTAAGCGTAGCGGCCATTGCCTTTTCGGGAATTGTTTCCCTGTTTGATTGTTGTATTATGTATGTATTCCTTTTTTTTGAACTTTGTAGCTTCAAGATAACGTTTACTCTTTATTCATGATATAATTTCAAGTGTTTTACAGTCCAGAATCTGGGCACCTCTTGTACATCTATTGTTTCCAGGCGGTATGCTCCTCTGCCGATAATCTTGGTTACTCAATACGGTCCTTCACAGTTGCTTTCCAACTTTCCTATGCCGGCGTTGCCTTTCCAATAGCCGCATCTTTTAGGATCAGGTCTCCTACCTTGAAACTTCTTGGTTGCACTTTTTTGTTGCGGTACCTAGCTGTTTGACTTCGGTAAGCTTCGGCCCGGATGTTGGCCGCATGTTTTCTTCCTTCTATTTGGTCCATGGATCGCCTTAGTTCTTCTTCGTTTATATCTTCAATTTAGTGCTTTGTTCTTATTGGTGGCATTCCAATTTCGACTAGGATGACTGCTTCTACTCCGTATGTTAAGCGAAATGGTGTTTCTCCCGTCCCTTTCCTTGGAGTTGTTATGTATGCCCAGATTACGCTGTTCAGTTCTTCCGTCCAGTTTCCTTTTGCTTTGTCCAGCCTCTTTTTCAACTCTTTGCAGATTCTTTTATTGGTTGCTTCTGTCATTCCGTTTGTTTGGGGATGTGCCACTGATATTAATTGTAGGCTTATGCCAAGGTTTTCACAGAAACCCTGAATGTTGCACTATCGAATTGCTTCCAATTATTCGTGGCTAACGTTTTGGGGATTCCAAATCTGCATACTACTTCTCTCCATATGAACTTTTCTACCTTTGCTGCTGTTCTTGTAGAGACCTCTTCTACCTCCACCCATTTTATGGAGTGGTCGATTGCTATGAAAATGAATTTCTTTTGCTTCATCGACATTGGGAACGGTCCCAGGATGTCTATTCCCCATTTTGCGAATGGCCATGGGCTTTGCCCGGGCTTGGTTTCCTGAGCTGGAATGTGGGATCTGTCCCCGTGACTTTGCCATTTGTTGCATTTCTTTACCAGTTCCTTGGAGTATTCTTCCATGCTTGGCCAGTAATATCCTTGCAGGGATGCTTTTCTTACTAGGTCTGTTGGTCCCTCGTCTGTGCCGCATATCCCCTCATGTAACTCGCTCAGAATATATTGTCCCTCTTTTCGAGATACGCATCTGCACCACGGGTGGCTAATGGCCGTCCGGTATAGCGTTTCTTCGTAAATCGTATATCGACTGGCTGTCCTTCTTACTTTTTGCGCTTTGTTTGGTCTTTCGGTGTCTTTCCCTCCTCTAGGTATCTCTAGATGGGCTCCATCTATTCATCCAACTTTTGTATGGGGCAACTTGTTGCCACGTCAACTATTGGTGATGTAATCTCTTCTTTGAATTCCAATTTTTTAGAATTTGTCGCTTTTTTCCTATGCCACTTTTTCTATTGTGTCCGCTTCTGTGTTTTCGTCCCTTTTGATCTTTTTTATTTTCCATTGTCCTCCTCGCTTCTTGATTTCTTGTAGGAGTTCCTTTTCCTTTTTGTTATATTTCAGCAGGTTCTTTTCTTTAGTGGCGAATGTCCCATCTATTTTTCTCACTACCAGTTTTGAGTCACAGTGGATCCTCAAGTGTTCAGTTCTTACTTTCACCGGTAGTGCCAATCCTGCTATCATTGCTTCATACTCTGCCACATTGTTTGTTGTCATGAAATATAGGTGGGCCCATATTCGATTCGCACCTTGTGTGGGCCTTTAAGGATGACTCCCGCTCCCGCCCCTTTTTCTTTTTTCGCTCCATCGACATCGAGTTCCCATATTTCTTTCACTTTTGGTTCCGTCGCGGGATCTCCGGTAAGTTCCGCTACGAAGTTCCCTAGAGTATGAGCTTTCATTGCATGCCTGGGTTTGTAACTGATGTCGTGTTATCCCAGCTGTATCGCCCATTTGACCATTCTTCCTGACAGATGTCTTTCATTGTAACTGATGTCTTTCATTGCATGCCTGGGTTGGTCGGTTCGTACGAATATCGGGTGCGCCTGAAAGTATGGCCTCAACTTCTTCGCTGTTGTTGTCAATGCTAGAGCCATTTTTCAATTTCTTGGTATCTGAGCTCTACGTCTTCCTCAACTTACATAGTTGTCACGACCCAATTTCATGAATCGTGACCGACGCTAGAGTATGGGTATGATCGTAGCAAAACCCGTAGCAAGCCTCGCGGAAACCAAATCAAACACGTTAACCTGCAGAAATTGCTCGGGGGCAACCGAGACTCCAACCTAAGTCTAGCAAATTATATTACAGTTCTAATATAAATAACTTAAATATCCAAAATGCTCAACAGCATGACTTAAATATAATATTAAAATAATCCAGAGTAAACATGCCAATAATAAATAATCGAACAACCGATAATCCCAAAGTGCGATATCAAATGTAATATATAAACTAGTTCTACTGCGGTCTAAGAGTTCGAAAACAGTAACTAGTTTAAATAACATAAAACCTCCGAGGAATCAAATGAATCGGAGTGGACCAGCTTTCAAATCATAAACCTCGAAAATTTGGGAAAACAACGGGGTCAGCTATACTGAGATGAGTTCGCAATACTATTTACATTTATTAAGTTTAAAACCCTTAAATTAAAATATTTTATACTAATATAGTATGATTATGGAAAACAGTATTGAAATGATCCCAGCGTAAGTATGACATATCATACTGATAAACCCAGAGTGGACGGGAACATATCCTCGTCATATACCAGCGTAAGCAAGACATTAATCTGCCGATCCCTGAGTACTTACTGGTGCACACAGTCTCGATACAAGCCTATCGAGCAGCTCGTTTCAATCCTGATCCATAATCCGTAAAAACAGTTCAAAAGAATTAATAATATTAAAATACAATGCGGTAATTTATAAAGCGGTAAATAGCACTACAAACTCACTGCTTGCTTATCCACGTGAAACTTCGGCAAACAGCTAACCCTGGTTCAACTCCGGAGCGCGAATAATCGAAGAGTCTAAAAATAAATCATACGTTAAAATCGCTCCAATCGTAACTCTAAGAATACTAGACACCACGTAGGATTAGCACAATTAATAAGTCAGATAGAATCACAGAGAAACACAATCTCACTTAAATTATAATGACGTAAATAAATCAAGCCTATTGAGTTCATATTTAAAATTCATCCAAAAATATTAATTAAATAATATTTCATTAATAAATAAAATCCTTTCCTCAAATAGTGGGGTAGCCGAGTTTCTCAAACTACCAAGCTAATCCCACATGTCGGGCGACCCAAGTCTAATCCGACCCAACCATAAAACCAGAGTTATAAACCACATTTTATAATTTAATATTTAATAAAAATATTAATCAATATCAAAATAGAACTCAATAGCTTTAAACCCAAGTAATTACATATTACCGGCAAATATCTCAAATAATTAAATAACAAAATAAAGCAAAAATATAACTTTAATCACAAAGGCATTCTAAGCCAAAAATATCAAATTATCAATTTATAATAATTAATAATAATTATTAAATTAATTTTTAAATAACTCAAATATTATTTTTAGGTCTTAAAATAATATAACTAATTTGTCAAACATTCAAATTAAAAGGAATTCCCAATTCCCATTTAATATAGTTAATTAATAAAATCACAAATAACTACAATAGAATTTTATTAGTTTAAATTTTAAAAAGTAATTTTAATTTATAAATAGTGGTATTATTTAAATTGTTTATTGATAAGTCAAAATCAATTTCGTAAATAAAAATCAAAAATCAAATAAAACAGTTAAAGATAAATTTCGGAATCAATAGATTTAAGACACAAAAATTCAGTGACTAAAACCACCATTTAGCCAAAACAAATCATAATCAACCAATAGAACAAGCACACATCATCATCATCTTCATTTATCACACAAACTTGTCCTTTTCACATATGTTGCAGAAACAGAACATCGATTTTAAGCTTTCAAATTATCAAATCCTCACAATCTCTTAACTATCCAAATTTAACACAAGAATCATGACCAGCAATTACTAATCAATAAACCGAAACAAATGATCCAAGAGAGAGCAACAATTCAAGTTAAACGAAATGGTAGAGAATGAAGAAACTGAAACGAAGCTCAAGCAAAACCACCATCGAACGAAACCGTAAAACGAATCCAGGGCTTAACAAATTCTTTATTCAATATACACTAAACCCATAATACTAATATAATCAAAACATAGCCTAAGAAAAGAATTGAATTCGGCAGTAACTTAAATAAAACATTCTCAGTTTATATTCATATAAAACGGCGAGACAGCGGACATTGAAACGGGATACATACCGTTTGACGAATGAAAAGTGTAGAAACGTAGAGGAACGAGTCTACTATCACGGGGAATAAAAGAAACTGATTTCGATCTCCAAACGGCTGCGAAACGGATTGAAAAAGGAAAGTATCGTTTTAGAGCCAAAACGGAAAATAACTTAACAACGGTAAAATGGCGGTGACTAATACAAGATATATAACGCACCGTTCTTCGAGAATAAGATGTCGGATCGTAGAGGACTGAGTTTATTATCTCAGGAATCAAATGGAATACGATTTGGTTCTGAAACGAGTGAGATGTCATTAAAAAACGGAGAAGCCGCATATGAACAAAACTGAAAATCCAAATCAAAACTTACCGATGATTTTCACCAACTTTGGAGGAAAATAGTAGCGATTTCTCTCAGGGAAAAAGAGGAAGATGGCGGCTAGGGTTAGTAGGAAGTGTGGTGAATATTTTTGGTTTGGAAAACGTTTTTAAATGGTGAGTGAAACGAGCTAAAAATCCGGAGGAAAAGCCGTGCAAAATCTGCACACACTGGTCTCGAACGAAACCAGTGCAGAAATACACAGGTCTCGTTCGAGACTTGTGATTTCTCGGCTGAGGTTTGGCCAAACCAAGGCCCAATCGAAATGAGAAGGCGCAAGGCCAAACCCAACCAAAAACCAATCTACCAAAAACTAATTTAACTAATCAACAACAAATTTCAATACGTAAACGACTCAAATATTTCCGAAACTCGCATATTAAATTTAAAAAAATTTACGGGTTATTACAATAGTATACCAGTAGTTGTTGTCCTTCCTCCTCTCTTATCAGAACCGTTGCAGTAGTGTCCCTACAGATGGAAATGTACAAGTATAGACTTTCAGCGTCCTTTGGTCGGCTTAACAATGATGGTTTTTTTAGGAACATCTTCAGTTCGTCGAAGGCTTGGCCACACTCTTCTCTCCACTTGAATGTTTTTGTTTTAAGCGTGTTGTAGAATGGGAGGCATCTTTTTGATGATGAGATGAATCGTCTGAGGGCCATTACTCTTCCGTTTAAAACCTGTACCTCCCTTTGATTCTTCGGTGGGGTCATTTCCATGATGCCCTTGATTTTCTCTGGGTTTGCTTCCACTCCTCTTTGGGACACCATGTACCTCAAGAATTTTCCTCCTTCCACTCTGAATGTGCATTTTTCAGGATTCATCTTTATGTTAAATTTGTCGAATATCTACATCATCGTTCGTAGGTCTTTGGGGTGATCTTCTTCACTCTTGCTTTTCACGATTACGTCATTGACGTATACTTCCATTGTTTTGCCGATTTGGTCTTTGAACATGTATTTCATCAACTATTGGTATGTTGGTCCTGAATTTTTCAGCCCGAAGGGCATCATCGTGTAGCAGTAGTGTAATATCCCATAAGTTTAAATTAGCAAATTGGACCACGTATCCAATTTTAAGTTGCTGGAGTGGCAATATCGGAAAGATTTCCGGAAAATTGAGATAAATAAAACTCTAGTAGGTCGATTTCGGGAATATTATCATGAGAAATTCAATATTAAATCTTAGTTTAAAAGTTGGAATTGGGATTAAAAGGAAAATGTCAAGAAAAATTACAAAAGTAAAGTTTAGGTACCAAACTGGTAATTGGCCATTGAATTCTTAAAAATTGAGATTATAAGTTTTGACGGGAAAATATAAATTCTTGGATTGTATTATTTATTGGATATGAATAATACGTATACGAATTGACTAAAGTGTTAATCGATTAATCGATTGATTAAATCGAATAAAGGAAAAGTTCATGGGATAAATTGTAACAAATAAAGAAAATAGGGATTAAAAAACAATTTAGCCATAATATATATATATGAATCAGATTCAAAGAAAGGAATCAGGAGAAGAGAAAAGAAGGATCCAGAAATGCTTAAGGTCTGAAAAACTACCGACCTTTCAATTTTTTTCAATAGCACCCTCACCTTGTAATTTTTTCAATAGCACCCTATTTTGTATTTTTGGCTTTCAATAGCACTCTAAATTAAAAAAAATAGATGATTTGATTACTATAAGGATGGAAATTTTCAAAAACATTAAATTTAAAGGTGAAATCGTACTTTTTTCTACTTGAACACTTTTAAACAAGTCTTTTAACTTAAAAAAATTCAAATAAGTCCTCGATAAATGAGTTTAATTTGATGATTTATGGTGCCATTGAAAGTCAAAAATATAAAATAGGGTAAAATTGACTGTTTTACAAGGTCGGGGTGCTATTGAAAGCCAAAAATACGAAATAGGGTGCTATTGAAGAAATTACAAGGTGAGGGTGCAATTGAAAAAAAATAGAAAGGTCGGTAGTTTTTCAAACCTTAAGCCATCCAGAAACTGTTTTTATTTCATTAGCTCATTTTGTCAAGCCGCCGTTTCTCCGTTTGGCGTCCGTTTCAGACGGTTTTCACGTCTATATCTTCGAAATCGAAAGCTCTACTAATCCTAACCTTCAAATCAAGGTAAAGTTTTGAGATTTGGTGTTGAATTTGGAAAGTATGGGCTGTTTTAGAGTTTATGTTTTGTTTATATCGAATTTGACGTGTCTAGCTCGGTTTTAGCATTTTTGGAGAAACGAAATGGTAGGTTTTGTAAGAAATGGTGTTTTGAGGGTGTGTGGGTTGTAGGAGCATGGCGGGGAGCCCGAAAAATAGATTTCTGGGGCTGTGCATGGCGGAGCCGTGCTGTACGCCCGCACAACAGAGCTGGGCGCCCGCACATGTAAGCCCGCACAGAAACCTGTGCAGACGCACAGTGGCTCTTTTGCGCCCGCACAGTGGGCCCAAAGGACCAATTGGGTATTTTTACCCCATTTCGACCTATGTTTCCGATTTTTACGGATATTAGACTTTAAAGACGAATCATGGACGTTGAGAGTCATAAATTATGATTGAGCTCGACGCTTTAGGTGATTAACGATAATGGAAAATGTTAAGAAAGATATATGATCTCTGAATACAAGATATAGTATTCGTTAAACCGTGAATGCGATTAAGTATTATCGAATCCACGAATACACTAGAAAGGAAGTTTAATCAACCAAAAACCTAGAAGTTAAATGAATTATACATGTAAAACACGAGGTTCACGTCTAACTATTAAACGTCAACTAATATGTAACAGACGTGTCAGCGAGCGGTGAGGTCAGCAGACGTGGGCTAGTGCGAGCATATCATCATATTGACCACGTCAAAGACTGGATAGCGGTCCAAGTGAGTTGTATTTTACTTTCGTGTATTATCTATAAAAGTTATTTGATAGTATGTGTTATATATTATATTTATATGCATCACATCTTATATGAATTGTCGATATGCTATTTGATTTGATTGAATCTTATATATAAGAAATCTAGTATATGATCCGAAGAAACTAGCTATCTATTGGGTGTCAATAGGCTGTGTGATCACCAGTAATTGAGTCAGTCTAGTGTGTTTAGACTATTTGTGATGATTTGATAAGTGCGCACGAATATGAATATGAAACTTGGATATATGAATAGTAGATACGAGGTTAAACTCGGTTGAACTACCTCGGGACTTGTATCTAGTGGGTTGAACTCGGTCGAACTATCTCGGGGCCCACAACTTGGGATTAAGAGATTGGCAGCGGTTGAACTCGATGGAACTATCCCTGGACCGGGCCAAAGGTTGAATGATCAATCTGAATTCGATAAGAGATAAGTACGTTGTGTTAAGCTTCAGGCTTTTAGTTTCGAACGGATCACATGCTTGATTATATGTATTTTTTTATTATTATTTTATTTGAAATGTGATGTTATTTTATAATACCGTTAGTAAATTGCAAACTCACTCAGCATAGTCTGACTCTGTTGTTGTTAAATTTTTCAGGTCGTTTTTGGGATTCGGAAGTCAGCAGTACATGTATAATTCTTGACTTCCGTAGCGCTGCAGTAGTGATAACTTTCAGTTGACAGAGTCATGGCCAGTAACAGTTGTATTGTATTTGATGTTTATGTGATTGTTATTTGTTTATATCTTTTTGTGGACCACGCTAGTTATTTTGTCTCACGAGGCTAGACGCCCGTGATGTGACAGACACACTAGTTGTATACAGTGCAGCCGGGCTAGTATGTACGTGGTACGGAAGTTATATGCCCGTGTAATTATGTTGCCTTTTTCAGATATGTTTATATATATGACGTATGTGCTTCCGTTTGTGACGTCTTAATTTGATAAGTATTTGTGTAAAAGTTTTAACTTATTTTTGGGCTTGCTACGGGTTTCGGAGCTAGCACTCCCATTCCCTAGCGCCGGTCGCCGATCAATATTTTGGGTCGTGACAAACTTGGTATCAGAGCAGTTGGTCCAGTTACCACTGCTAGTCTATTTGGACGTCTGTTTGATTTTAGATACTCTGTCAATAAGTGAACCTAGGGACTACTGCAGCGATGGAATCGAACCTTAATTGCTTGTATTTGTTTAACGTGTGCATTGTTATTGTGTTTTGATATGCGCGCGAATACGAACTGCGAAAGCGACTGAGTGTTTATTACCTGGGCAAGAAGTATTTAAGTGATTAAGTGTTTGCTGCGTATAGATTGAGTGTATGCATAGGAATGAATTTAAGTGTATGCAGCATTTTATAAGTCAATATTGGCATTAGTGTGGAAAAATGGGCTCAGATGGTCTCTTACGTTTAAGATTGTTTCTTTTCAGCATGTATGGGCAAAACGGAGCTCAGCCATATGCTGTAGAAGAAGAGGAGGAAGCGCCTCCTATTTTTCAGAATGGATTTCATTATGAAGTGGGCGGACCATCTGAAGTGCATCAGAATGGATTTTACACAAATAATAGGGGATCACCTGAGATCCATCAGAACGGCTTCATGTCAGGGTCAGAAGGTGGTAGGTCTTCTAGGGTTAGAGGTAGGACTCACTCACCAGAAATAGAGTACAGTGAGGAAAGTGAGGAAAGTGAGGAAGACCCAGTAGAGGATCCAGAGGACCCAGTAGAGGATCCAGAGGAGGATCCAGAGGAAGATTCAGAAGAAGATCCTTAGGAGTAGGACTTAGAGGAAGAAGAGCTGTCAGATGAGTCTTAGGTCAAGGAATACAGAGGTGAGCATTTGTGGTCTGATGTGCGGAGATACTGCAATTTGAGAGAGGATGCAGAGATAAGCTACAATCAGGCACAAGATGTTCTGAATAAAGTTAGGAGGCAAATGCGCTCCTTTTCTAGGGGCATGTTTTTGGTATGACTGTATTCTTCTGACTTTTTGCGTATGGTTGAAGGATTTCCAGAGCTTAACGAGGATAACGAGGAGATTAATCGTAGGTATGTTAGGGGTTTGGGATCCGAGTTTGTAGAGCTTTATGATCACATCGACAAGCACTTTGGGACGCTTACTGCTATGGCTCGTAGGATTGAGAGCGACCGCGAGTGGGATGGCAATCCTATTCGACCCTACTTTTTCAGGCGTGAGTTTTACCCAGTCTACACAAGTCGAGCCCCTGCTATTTGGACTAACCCCAGATTTATGCATAGGGGTGGGGGTAACGCTGGTAGGAGAGTTAGGGGACAGCGCTCTTGTGTAATTATTAGTGAGCCTAGAGTTCCACATCAGGCACCCCCAGGTATTAAATGATTAATATGTTGTGTATTTGTGTTTATGTGTTTGCATTGCTGTGTATATATATGTCTGCATTGCATAATAGAATATAACCATGAGGATATGCCTATAGGATAGCGTATCGTGAAGTTAATACCAATAGGGAGAGATATTGACGAATACGCGCTTAATAAAAGAAACAATGATGCATAACTTATAAGAATAATAACTTAATGAACAACACATAATACACTTATCGCGAACGTAATTCCTATATTACGTTCTAGAAGTCATGATGAAAAGAGCGGATTACTGAAGAAGGATCGATACCTATACTTGCGAACAATGGGGTACAAGTATAATAAGAAGGCGGATGCATCAATTATAGCTATAAGGAACTTTGAATTGAATTGGCTTATCAGAAACGTGAAATAGGGAGTTATATTAGCAAAGGAATGCGTAGGAAGCTCTAAAAAGTAACGACAATATTAAGAAATCATAATGTATTCAATAAATACTAAAGAACGCCATTAAAGTATCGCAGAGTGTACAATCTGGAGCAAACTCACTGTTTACGAAAAGTGTAAAAGTTTTATGATATAAAAAAAGCGCAATTGTGCTCAGACATCACATAAGGCATGCCATCATCACGATAGGAATGCATAAAAGAATGTTTTTCAAAATGTAGATCATGCATCATATCTTTACAACGATAAAGAAAACGTGATTTATCGAGCAACTCATTGGTGATGAGATATGTCATCATTCTGAGCCACGAGTGTACTAATGATTTCAAACGATTTTATGAAAAATGTTTGAATTGAAACAAGGGATTTAAGAGCTGGCTAGCCAAAGGATGTTTTGAAATTGTTTTGAAATCATGTTTGTTTTGTAAGTAAACTCAGACGTGCAATTCTGTGACAAATAATAGAAAGAATCTTTAATAAATAAGATTAAAATTTGTAAAATGAACCCCAATAAAAGAATTAAGTCATATTAACGATAGATCGTAATAAAGGTTAATGAAATTAAGATGGAATGCAAATAAGAATTCAACACCGGAAGGTATACGCGATCAGGATGTGAGGAGTCAGCAAGTTTGGAAGATACAATATATATCTTTATATCGAAGAAAGAGATATAATGAGTGAGAATTAAGTTAGAGGAAGGAAGACGGAATATGTAAGACGAAGATAAAGATAATCTCATATAACATGAGGGATTAAAACTGAAAGACCGAGACGTAAGTTTTGCTATACAAAATATATATGTATACATCAGAAAACGTCTTAGGTTAACAGATATGCTGTACATGGAAGTATGCAAAGTTAAGTGGTAGGATGATAAGATATATGAAGAGAGCATTACAGAATGTAGATATATATTAAAGATTTTGCAACATAACAAGTGAAGTGAGAGTTCTAAAGGTACATTAGGTGTGTTATCAAAATGCTTACAATAGCAGCAGAGCTATCATGAACAGATGAAAAATAAAATAGATACGATAAGTAAAGGATAAGACGGTACTTTATCACTGTTGAATGAATAGGAATGAATTACGTATGAGAAGCCACGAAGTTACAAGGACGAAGGCTGATAATTGTATAAGGAAGCCAAGCTGTTTAAAGGACAACTAGAATCATGTTATAAATACTGGAGAAGCATAAAGTGTAATAGATGCACTTCAAGTAGAAGGCGGAGGACAATACAAGAGTGAATTGAAGAATGATGGCAACAAGTATAAAGAAGGTACAGTATTAAGACGATACTTAGTAAAAGTGAGAATGAACTCAATGGAATATTAGAAAGTGAGGTAAAAGGATGTAAGATAGAGGAGGTAGTTGTTCATACAGCAAGAAGAAATTGCGATGAGGAATATGATGAAAACCTATAGAGTTGTCGGTTTCAGAACAACTTATGCACAGAAGTGGATAAGTCAGTGAAGACCTACTGGATTAGCTAAAGCTTAAAGATAAATGTGAAGTAGAAAATACAAGGCTCTTGTGAAGTTAATATATAAGAGAAATCTCAACGTAATAACAAGACGGGCTGACTAATCAGTCAGTAAGGAGCTGGAGATTATCTTTAAGCATTAAAAGAAAGAAGAAGTGAAAAAGGTAAGGATATTTATCCACAAGTGAAGACAACAACGTAAATTATTAAATTAAGATTTACATGAAGCAGAATGTTTAAGACAACGGTGAAGGGTTCTTAACTAACTAAGTAACGCGAGGGTCACTATAGCTTGAAAAAGGAAAGAAAGGGGAAATTAAGGATAGTAAAAAGTGTATCAGGCCTAACTTTGCTAAGGAATAGCGACTATAGTAAATAGAGTATAACTTAAGAGGAACTGAATGATAAAGAAGTTCACTACTAAATAGTGAAATAGAGAAGTAAGGAATTGGAAACGACTACATTTAAGGAAGAGTAAAACAACGAAGGATGACAACAAGAGTTATAACTGCAGGTTTATGAACATAAGAGCAAATGCTCATAAGCGTATGAGTAAAGTAAAAAATTCATTAAAGATCTAAATAACACATCGGTGACCCTTCAAGCATAAAAGAAGACGGACAACAACATGATAATTAATAAGGATGAAACAATAAATCGAGAGGATATTAATCAACGATTAATGATACCCAAAGGAGAATGTCCCGACCAGATGGTGATGACGCAAGAACCACAATACTGAAGACACACCTAAAGCCAAACTATTTTGAAAAGGAAAAATATTGAACAAGAGTAACGATGAAAAGATTCACAGTTACGCAACGGCGAGAAAATACTACAAGTAGAATAGATTGTCTACCAACAAAAAGTGCAAAGTCACAATTACAATGGATAAAGAATTAAATAGTCAGAATGAGGTGCTAAGAGTCAAGATAAAAGAAGAAGTCACTGATAATGCGTAGTAATGGACATCCAAAAGAGTATATGGATAATATTATGAGGATTTAGCAAGATATATGAAAATTCGAGGACGAATTTTTATAAGGGGGGAAGAATGTAATATCCCATAAGTTTAAATTATTGAATTGGATCACGTGTCCAGTTTTGAGTTGCCGGAGTGGCAATATCGGAAAGATTTCCGGGAAATTGAGATAAATAAAACTTTAGTAGGTCGTTTTCGGGAATATTATTATGAGAAATTTAATATTATATTTTAGTTTAAAAGTTGGAATTGGGATTAAAAAGAAAATAAAAAATAATTACAAAAATAAAGTTTAGGTACCAAACTGGTAATTAGCCAATAAATTCTTCAAAATTGAGATTATAAGTTTTGACGGGAAAATATAAATTCTTGGATTGTATTATTTATTAGATATGAATAATACGTATACGAATTGACTAAAGTGTTAATCGATTAATCGATTGATTAAATCGAATAAAGGAAAAGTTCATAGGATAAATTGTAACAAATAAAGAAAACGGAGATTAAAGAAACAATTTAGCCATAAGATATATATGAATCAGATTCAAAGAAAGGAATCAAGAGAAGGGAAGAGAAGGATCCAAAAACCGTTTTTATTTCATTAGTTCATTTCGTCAAGTCGTGGTTTCTCCTTTTGGCGTCTGTTTTAGACGGTTTTCACATCTATCTCTTCGAAATCGAAAGCTCTACTAATCCTAAGCTTCAAATCAAGGTAAAGTTTCGATATTTGGTGTTGAATTTGGAAAGTATGGGCTGTTTTAGAGTTTATGTTGTGTTTATATCGAATTTGACATGCCTAGCTCGGTTTTAGCGTTTTTGGAGAAACGAAATGGCGGGTTTAGTAAGAAATGGTGTTTTGAGGGTGTGTGGGTTGTACGAGCACGGTGGGGAGCCCGGAAAATAGATTTCCAGGGTTGTGCGGGGTGGAGCCGCGTTGTGCGCCCGCACAGCTGAAGCTGCCCGAACGCACAACTAGGCTGTGCGCCCGCACAGCAACCTGTGCAGACGCACAGTACACTCTGCGGACGCACAGTTGCTCTTGTGCGCCCGCACAATGGGCCCAAAGGACCAATTGGGTATTTTTACCCCATTTTGACCTATGTTTCCGATTTGTACGGATATTAGACTTTAAAGATGAATCATGGACTTTGAGAGTCATAAATTAAGATTGAGCTCGACGTTTTAGGTGATTAACGATAATGGAAAACGTTAAGAAATATATATGATCTTTGAATACAAGAAATAGTATTCGTTAAACCGTGAATGTGATAAAAGTTTATCGAATCCACGCATACACTAGAAATGAAGTTTAATCAACCTAAAACCTAGAAGTTAAAAGTATTATGCATGTAAAACATGAGGTTCACATCTAACTAATAAACGTCAACTAATATGTAACAGACGTGTCAGCAAGCAGTGAGGTCAGCGGACGTGGGCTAGTGTGAGCATATTATCATATTGACCACGTCAGAGACTGGATAGCGTTCCAAGTGAGTTGCATTTTACTTTCGTGTATTATCTATAAAAGTTATTTGATAGTATGTTTTATATATTATATTTAAACGCATCGCATCTTATATGAATGGTCGATATGCTATATGATTTGATTGAATCATATACATATAAGAAATCTAGTATATGATCCGAAGAAACTAGCTACCTATAGGGTGTCAATAGGCTATGTGACCACCAGTAATTGAGTCAGTCTAGTGTGTTTAGACTATTTGTGATGATTTTATAAGTGCGCACGAATATGAATATGAAACTTGGATATGTGAATAATAGATACGAGGTTGAACTCGGTTGAATTATCTCGGGACCCGTATCTAGAGGGTTGAACTCGGTCGAACTATCTCGGGACCCACAACTTGGCATTAAGAGATCGGCAGCGGTTGAACTCAGTGGAACTATCCCGGGACCAAAGGTTGAATGATTAATATGAATTCGATAAGAGATAAGTAGGTTGTATTAAGTTTCAGGGTTTTAGTTTCGAACGGATCAAATGCTTGATTATATGTATTTTCGTATTATTATTTTATTTGAAATGCGATGTTATTTTATAATACCGTTAGTAATTGCAAACTCACTCAGCATAGTCTGACTATGTTGTTGTTAAACTTTTCAAGTGCTCAGTGTCTGAACCTAGCTAGAGGTCGTTTTTGGGATCCGGAAGACAGCAGTACATGTATAGTTTTTGACTCCCGTAGCGCTGCAGTAGTGATAACTTTCAGTTGACATAGTCATGGCCAGTAACAGTCGTATTGTATTTGCTGTTTATGTGACTGTTATTTATTTATATCTTTTTGTGGACCACGTTATTTATTTTGTCTCACGAGGCTAGACGCCCGTAATGTGACAGACACATGTGTAGCTGGGCTAGTACGTACGTGGTGCGGAAATTATATGCCCGTGTAATTATGTTGCCTTTTTCATATATGTTTATATATATGACGTATGTGCTTCTGTTTGTGACGTCTTAATTTGATAAGTATTTATGAAAAAGTTTTTACTTATTTTTGGGCTTGTTACGGGTTTCAGAGCTACCACTCCCATTCCCTAGCGCCGGTCGCGGCTCAATATTTTGGGTCGTGACAAGTAGGTTCCTTCGTCTGTGACAAAGCTTATTTTTGTTTGATCTTCTTCCTTCATCGGAATTTCGTTGTATTCTTACGCCGTGTCCGCCAAGCTGTACATCACATACCCCACGGTGGAGTCGACCAATTGATCGATATTGGGAAAGGGAAAGCAGTCCTTTGCGCATTCCTTGTTCAGGTTGGTAGAATCGACGCACATCCGATTTCTTCCCGTTTGCCTTTTTTACTAGAACCATGTTTGTTAGCCAGTCCGTGTATTTGACTTCTCTGATGAATCCCGCCCCTATCAATTTTTCTACTTCCTATGTTATGATTCTTTGGCGCTCCTCCGAGTGTCGTCGCTTTTTTTGTCGAATTGGTTTCATGGTTGTGTCGACATTTAATTCATGGCATGCAACATCCGGACGTGCGCCCTTGATGTCAGAGGCTTTTGTGGCGAACGTCCCTTCAAATTCTCGGAGCACTTTCTGGATCTCTGTTTCAGTCGCCTCTTTCATGTTGGTGCCCATTTTCACTTTTTTCCCGGTGTGGACTTCCCATGGCTTCGTTTCTCATACCGGTTCGGCTGTCGATTCCTCACATGGAAGTTCCAATATCTCGTCTATGTGGAGTAGCTCAGCCATGGCCGCCTAGTGCCTGGCTTTCGCGTTCTCTTGGCTTCCTTCGATAATCATTGTCCCTGAAAAGGTCGGGATCATTATCCTTTTGTTTATTGTTTCGAGGACTGCTTCCGACTCGTAGAGGAACGGTCGATCCAATATAAGGTCATATGGGAGGCTCCTGCTTACGATATGAAAAGGGGAAGTAATTATCCTTTCCTCGCCTTTCCCGTCGTCAAAGTTCACTTGAGGTTCTGTTGTTCCTGTCGTTTGGAGTCTAACGCCTCCTATTCCTCGTACATAGCTTGGTTTTGCCCTTACGCGTATCAGACTCCCCCCGGGTCGCCCAATAGGCCTTCTCTGTGATGATATTAACGCATTATCCCGGGTCTACCGACACTCTCTGGACCTCTCGTCCTCCTACTTTTGCTGGAGCTACGACGATGCCTTCCGGTTCTCTCGGTTCGAGATCCGGACTCACGTTGCATTCCACTACCGGCATCGTAGTTCTCTTCCGTTTATATCTTCTCAGAGAGTTGTCGTCAGTCTCGTCTTTTTTTCTCTTGTTAATCGTGCTTCTTTCGTGTGTGTCCATCTTAACTTGCTTAAATATATGGTTGTGGGTTTATAACGTTCTAGTTGCTCACCACTTCTATCACTAGAATTTTATTTTTCTGAGAATAGTGTTACCACAGACGGCACCAAATGATAGAGGTGGCGATATTTAAGGATTGTATGGGATAAGATCATTGTTTCAATTTGGTGTCTGCTTCATGCAAGATGATAAATGTCTCTGGATCCGGTCCTCTTCATTGATGAGGGACCGATGTATTTATAGGCGAACAATCCCCGTTCTTCTGAGTCGATGTGGGTTATGTGTTGATAGTTGTTTTGCGCTTTTGCTTGGGGGCTTATTCCATCAATTACTAAAATAGGTATTATATTATATTCTAATGTAAGATATCTACATTATTCAAATTAAAAAAAGGTGAAAAGGTTAGGTATTATGTTGTTATGTTGACTAGGTTTAAAAAAGGTAAGGTAATATATACATTATTATGTTTGTTATTTTATATACATATATATATTAGGTAATTAGGTTAGATTATGCTTACATTAGTTAATTAGGTTATATATACATATTAGGTAATTAAGCTAGGTAATATTTATTAAATATATACAAAATTATGTTAATCATTTACAAAATTCGTAATAAATAATAATGACTAAGTAAAGGGGTGCTAAAAGTTAATTTTGGTGCCCGAATGTATTAAAAATGGCTTTTGGGACCCTGCGGTCACTACTATCACGCTTTTTGTGACGGAATATTCCGTCGCAAACTAGGCAAATTCCGTCGCAAATTGACATTTGCGACGGATTTGCGACGGAATATGTCCGTCGCAAATAGTATGGTCGCTAAAATATTAGCGACCAGGGGGTCGCGAAAATGGCGACGGAACACCCGTCGCCATATCCAACAAACCGTCGCCAATTTCGTCTCCCAAAAAATGAAAAGGGAGACGATGTTGGCGACGGAATAATTAATTTTGCGACGGAATATAGCCGTCGCAAAATTAATTGTGATTTGCGACGGGCCCTTTGCGACGGACACAATCCGTCGTAAATGACAAACAATTTGCGACGGATTGTGTCTGTCGCAAATGACAAACATTTTGCGCAGAAAATTTCTGTTTTTTCGTCCGTTTCCCTGTTTTATTAACGACGATTACAACCAGTAAAATCTACTATTTGCAATTCTTAATAAAACTCAATTTCAGAAAAAGAACGCTTTCATATAAAAACATGTTATATTTTACATAACGCAACAAAATGTATAAAGCAAAAAAATACAAAATGTATAAAGTGACAAAATACAAAATGTCAGAAACGCAAACATGACACTACAAAGTCGGAGTGTCGTCATCGTCTGAAGGACCTGGGGGTGGGGGTGGGCGATACTGCGGAGGAAGAGTCTGCATCATCTTCGCCATCTCAGCCTAAATAATCTCGGCCATCCTCTCATTGGCTCTTGCCTGCTGCGCACGGAGATCCTCCACCTCAGTGGTAATCTGGCGCAGTCCGTCCTGGATCCCCGCCCGTACACGCCGCTCGATCTCCTCCTCAGTTCGCTGTGATTGTGTGGACCTGGTCCTCGCCCTACTAGACGTCGTCGTATCCACGTATGCACTAGTCGCTGAACCCAACCCGTAGACACGACGCTTCTTGTTGACGCCCTCGATATCCAGAAACAGTTGGGTCTCGTCGAATTCCGCTGTGCTAGAAGAACCCCCATCGGTCGGCGGCTGCGATGCAGCAACAAGTCTCTGAGCAATTGCATCTTACAAAAAGATAGAAAAACATATCACATAACGGTTAAAAACGTATAACATATGAAATGTAAGTATAATTCCTAACGAAAATTCGGCAGCATTTCCTCTATAATTTGATTAACACCCATTTTTTAGGGACATCCTGCAAACATATACATTTCATATACAACCCACCGGCTGTTAACACACCTAATCTAGTATTTACAATTTAAATTAAAACACATTTTACACTAATTTAATCTAACACTCGAGTAATGTAAAACAACTACTAAAATTATATAGGTTCATGACTTACACTCATGTCCTGGGCCCTCTTGTCTACCATGACACCCTTATCAGCTTTCGTGGAGTGCATCCGAGTATACAGCTCCGTTGCGATAGGCTTGCGGCCGAGCTCTTCAGCCTAAAAGAAAAATAAACAATTTGTTAGTTCATCAGAAAATCTGAAAATAAAAGATAGTTATAAATAAAAAAGAATTCTAGAAACAAACCAACACATCCATATGTCGGATGGCGGAACGGGATCCCCCTGTATGGCGTACTGGTCCGGAACCAGCTCCAGCAGGCTCGCTCATCCTATTAGCGCGAGCTACATCGGACTTCTTCTTCTCGTCCTCTGACGCCCAGACGGCCTTCCAGGAATCCCAGATATCTTGGCTGATCGAGGTATGTTTTTCGTCCTTCTCTCTCATCCTATGAATAACGTCCTTGTATCGGTTGGCAGCACGCGTCATGAATACACTTTTGATGACGTCGTCGCTGTAATCCGCCTTATCCCACCAGTATTCCTTCTGCAAAACATAAACACCAAGTTTGAGTTAGTAATTTTGCGTTAGTCTAAATTCAAACTTTAAAATTAACAATTTATTACCTTAAATTCCTCCCAATAGAAATCTGTCTGCTCTGCAGTCAAAAACCGCCAGGCTCGCCCATTCTCGAACCAGCACTTTCTAAAGATCTCCCGCATAGACCAGGAGATTGGTCCAGAGTTCAACAGCCTCTCCCTGCGAGGTTACAACAAACTTTTACTTTCTATAGTAAAACGATAAAAAAAAAGTAAACTAAAAATTTACATTCTTACCTGCTGGCGTCTGGGAAACACAGTGCCCTCCCCTGGTCATCCAGCTCTGCAGGGGGCTCTCCTGGCTGTCGGGCCTGAATAGGGGGTGCCGCCTCCACCTCCTGCTGCTGACCGTGAACAGGGATGTCCTCAACAGGAGCACGCACAGCCGGGTTACCCCGACCACGACCTCTAGCTAGGTTACCCCGACGTCCCCGACCTCTAGTCGGATCACCTGAACCACCCTGCCCTCTCATACCTGCAGACATTAAAATACATTTCGTTTCATATATAACAATTTAATACATTGTTAAAAAATACATTATAACAAAACATTATAGAAAAATACATTATAAAAAAATAAATTGTTATGTTAACAATAATAAATGAATACAACTAAAACTGCAAAAAATATCCAAAACGTCAGTCAAGTTGTTCTTCATCTTCGTCTGATGAGGATGGCGGATATTCTTCTTCTTCATCTTCAACAGGAGGGATTTGCAACGCATCTTCGTCTGCCACCTCATTCAAGTCAACTAAATTTGTGGGATTGTCGTCTGTTTCAACTGTAAGGGGATTTTCTTCAATGTCGTCTTGAAAGGCCGGGATAATCGCATCGGGCATGTCAAGTTCTGATCGTGCCTTAATTTTGCAAACTGCCCACCAATTTACTTTGTCCCGTCTTCTGCTTGGATATGGAAGGTAATGAACTTGGTCAGCCTGTTTTGCCAAGATGAACGGTTCGTATTTATTGTACCTGCGTCTGTGATTAACATCTACCAAGTTGTATCGATTGGTAGTGTATGTGCCTGTATCCGTAGGGTCGAACCATTCGCATTTAAAAATGACGGTATGCTTCATTGGTTGAGCTGGATACTCTAACTCAATTATGTCTGTTAACACTCCATAAAAGTCATTTTCACCCTCAACATATTCTGTTCCCCTTACGCAGACACCGCTATTCATTGTAAGTTGATCCTGCCCATATTCCTGAGTAAGAAATTTGAAGCCGTTTACATAGTATCCCTTATATGTGGTGACCTTTCTACACGGTCCCTTTGCGAGACTCAGAATAAACGGATTAGTACAGACAGTTGGATCTTTCACCTGTGGGGAGTTAGTAATTTGTAAGATTTATAAACCTTATTATAAAAATGAAAGTCAATTGTTATAAGATACGTACATATTGTTCGAACCAAGAGGCGAAATCACTTTCCAGCACTCTTTCAATTTCTGTTTCACTTATGCCACTATTCCTTTCGCGCAACCCGGCCACAAAACCCTTTAAATGGAAGAGGCCCAAACTACATCAAATTCTAGCAAATATGTGAAATACTACACTATATTTAAATGCTTACTTTCGATGCTCTTTGATTTCGGAACAATTCAGAAGAACATAGGTCCGAGCAGCGATGATCTCATCGTCTTCAAGATATCTCCTACCGCTACCACGCAACGGCTTTCCCTTAGGTTTAAAAATTCCCAGTCTGTCGGCATCGTCATCGATATCCATATCGCAAGTTTCATTTCTTCCCAAAAGCACGGGTAACATCGGATCACCTTCGGCAAAATAATAGGATGCAAATTTAGCGATTTCTTCTTGCAGATATCCACTACTAATGCTCCCTTCCACCCTACCTTTATTAGTGACCTTTTTTTTCAATTTCCTCAAATATTTGTAACCAGATATTAATATTCGTAAGCATTTCCTATAATCATATATTTATTGAACAGATGGATTCGAGAAAAAACCATGACTAATTGATTACCTTTCAAATGGATACATCCAGCGATACTGAACTGGTCCTGCCATCATAGCTTCATACGGAAGATGCACGGGGAGATGCTCCATAGAGTCAAAAAAGCTGGGTGGAAATATACGTTCCAACTTACACAGGATTTTTGGGATCTCAGTTTCCATACGGTTTAGATCTTCCTGTGACAGTGACGTGGAAGTTAACTCCCTGAAGAAGATACTTAACTCTGTTAGAGGCTCCCACACGTTTTTCGGAAGTAGCTCCCGAAGGGCGATTGGCTGAAGTCGTTGCATAAAAACATGGCAGTCATGACTTTTCATTCCATGCATTTTCAGCCCCTTTAGATCAACACATCTAGACAAGTTTGACGCGTACCCGTCTGGAAACTTTATTTTCTAAATCCACTCAAGCAAAACTCGTTTTGAATCCCTATCCAAAGCATACATTGCCTTTGGAAATCTCCCAGTTGCCGGATCTTTAGCTAACCCTGGCCGATCACAGATGTCGTTCAACTCTTCACGAGATTTTGCATGGTCTTTCGTTTTCCCGGGGATATTGAGAACGGTATTAAAAATGTTATCGAAGACATTTTTCTCAATGTGCATGACATCGAGATTGTGACGTATTACATTCGTTCTCCAATAAGGCAAATCCCAAAAGATACTTTTTTTATTCCACCCATGATCTTTTGACAGTAATGCATTAGTAACTTTTGCACCAGGCTCAAATGCCTTCTTAAACCCCAGTCGATCAATCTCTGCTAACAGTTCATCTCCAGTTCTCACCCCTGCAAACCTTTTGCCGACCTCTCGTTTCCCATTACGGAAATCAGTAACATTTCGACGGAATTGGTGATTCGGAGGCAAAAACTTGCGATGGCAATCAAACCACGATTGTTTACCGCTTTTATCCAGTGTGAATGCATCGGTGTTTTCCATGCAGTACGGGCATGCTTTTCTACCAGCAGTGCTCCAACCAGACAACATAGAATAAGCGGGAAAGTCATTTATTGTCCACATAAGAGCCGCTTTTAGTTGAAAATTCTGACGCTTATGAATGTCATATGTCTGGACTCTACATTCCCACAGTTGGTTCAACTCTGCAATTAGCGGCTGTAGGAAGATATCCATTAGGTGTTTCGGGTTTCTAGGCCCTGGTACCAAAACCGTTAAAAACATAAACTCATCCTTCATGCACATGCCTGGAGGGAGATTGTACGGCGTCAAAATGACCGGCCACGAGGAATACTGCTGCCCAAAATTGGTAAATGGCTGAAACCCATCGGAGCATAAGCCTAATCTGATATTTCTCCCTTCATCGGCAAACTCAGAATGCAGTTCACTAAAACGTTTCCAAGCCGGAGAGTCGGACGGGTGGCACATCTTATCACCCTCCATCTCGTGGTCTGCGTGCCACGTCATATGCCGAGCAGTGGCTTTTGAAGCGTACAACCTCTGTAGCCTCGGAGTTATTGGAAAATAGAACATTTTACTATATGGCACGTTAGCCTTTCTTTTTGTGGATTTTCCGTGGGTCACAGGTTTCCACCGCGCATAATTACAAACTTTGCAGTGCGTTAGATCCACGTCCTCCCCCCAATAAATCATACAGTTATAGAAACAACAGTCAATAACCTCAACCGGCAACCCCAAACCTTTGACAAGCTTCTTAATTTTAGCAAAATTCGTTGGCATCTTGTTGTCCTCCGGGAGCAGCTCCTGTATCAATCCGCATACGTCGTCAACTAAAGCTACTGAACCCTTATGTCGACACTTGATATCCATCACTTTAGCAGATGCAGAAAATGGAGAATGTCTTCTATTCCCAGGCCATATGTCTTCTTCAGCCGCACGCATCATATCATAAAATTTTTTAGCTTCAGCATTCGGGAGCTCATCTTCAGGAAACGTTATTTCTGGACCGGCCGCATCAAGAATCATTCTTTGAGCGGAACTGAACTCACCTGGCCCCTCATGTTCATAGTCGAACTCAACATCCTGCTCTGGTAACTGTGCAAGGGGAGGGGGGTTCAAAACGCTCCCCTCGCCATGAAAAACCCATACTTGGTAACCTTTCACGAACCCATTCTTCAATAGATGGAATTCCACCTCATCGACATCCCGATAGCTTGTATTTCGACAACCTCTCTTAGGGCAGGGGCATTTTATATGTACCCCACTCATACAAGCCGGATGCCGTAATGCAAACCGGACAAACTCCTTCACATGCTCCTTATACCCTGTGGTTAGCAGCCCGTTTGTGTGGCTCCTGTACATCCAACTGCGGTCCGTCTCCATTTCTATAGCGCGGATAATTAGAGGTGGGGTTTTCACTCGAGATAAGCAAAGTCAATGTAATTGACTGCTGAAAAGGTAGGGCCCTATCCCATTCGCAAAAAAGGCGCCCCGTAACTCGGCCACGATATATGCCTAGCAACGGAGAAAAATATTCGGCAGCTTTCCGGCGTCGTTCTCCTTTAGTGCGATATTTATTATATGCATTGTAACGCTAATTATATATTCCTTGAGGAATAAGCGTTACAAAACATATACTAAACATCCACCCGGAGAACAAACGCTGGAAAACAACCGAATATTTTTCTACCGCTACTAGTCATATATGGTTTTTCGTGATCGAGTTACGGAAGCACAAGTTTTGCGAACTGTACAAACTGTACAATCCCGTGTCGTTCAATCTCTTGAACACACGGGACGGGAACTCTACAGCTAGGTTTACGATTTTATTCGGTGGGAATAAAATCGAGGTTTATTTAGGTTGATTATCGCAAATAAAATCTATTCCAACTAAAATAAATCAAATTAATTGAGCGATAAAACCTACTTGTTGAAGGGCAGAACCGCAAAGAGAAGGTGAAACGTCCGGATCAATCGGAACCACGGTGCGCGGGCTATCAAGTGCTATCAGCGACTGTCAGACCTATCATGGTAAATAAAAACACGTATTAATAAAAAAGTTAATACAAAAAAAGTTAATAAAAAATCGGCAGCACTTCCCCTAAAAATCACCCATTTTTCAGGGAAGTCCTGCAAGAAAATAACAATACACAAAACCACTAAACTTATCGCAAATAATTGAGAGAGTAATTGATTAGCTTAAATTATTATCTAATCTAATTAACTAATTAAATTAAACAACAAACTAATAAATTGTTAACAATTAAACAACTTATAATATAGAGAAAATAACAAAAAAAGTCAAAAATCACAATTGCTTTTCATCAATTGCCATCTTACATAGAGTTATTTCTTTGTTACTATTATTATTTCAATTAATAGCACAAAACCCATTTAGTTTTCATTTACTGCCACCTTTTTTAATCTTGCACGTGTCCCAATCTCCACCATCATTAACTAATTTCCTTCCTTCATCCCCACTTTCTTTTCCTTCTCGTGCACTTTTATTGCTACTAACCACCTATTTTACTAATGCACTGCTCATTTATTTTGTCAAAAATGCACTGCTCATTCATTTGCTCTTTACTTTCTTCTCCCTATTTTATGGGGTTCTACTTCTTTACTGTGGACTAGTCCTTTTTTACACGTTAATTTAGAAATTATTAATGTTTTGAATTTTTTCTCTTTTTTGCCATCACAACAATATGACAAAATGCGATTTCTAACCAGAACTATGAGCCTTTTGCAATAATATATATATATATTAATGCTTTGAATTTCTCCTCTTTTCTGCCATCACAGCAATATGACAAAATGTGATTTCTAATCACAACTATGAGCCTTTTGCGATAATATATATATATATATATATATATATATATATATATATATATATATATATATATATATATATATATATATATATATATATATATATAGAGAGAGAGAGAGAGAGAGATCTTGTGTGATGTAGTTTAATATATTAATACGAATTTGACGATTAGTTTTGTGATCGGGTGTACAAGAGTTAGAAGAGAAGAATGAGAAGATGGTGAAGTATTCTAAAATGATTATTTTGTCTTAATGTTATGTTTTTTGTATAAAGTTAATTGTTCATTCTGATGAGCTAAAATTTTCAATTATGGAGTATAATTTAACTATGTAGTTCTGATATTGGGTGGTGGTTGTGGTGGAGGTAGCCAGAATTTGGAGAAGACATGTCAATTAATTTAAAAGCTAAATGTTTTTTAAAATTATGCTTTCCATTATTTTTTATTCTTTTCCATTTATTATTGAATAGAAGCTTTCGTAAATATTAAAATACTGTCAAAAAATTAAAACATATTCAAGATATTAAAAACATATTTATAAAAACACAGATATATTTGATACAACTCTGATACATATTAATACATTTCCGATACATTTCCGATACATATTTGATACATTTCTAATACATATTTGATATCTTTCTAATACATCTTTGATACATTTTTTGTATATTTTTGATACATCTTCGATACATTTTCATATATATTTGATGCATCTACGATATATATTTAATACATAATCGATTGTTCGAACCCTTTTTCTTATTTTTTCTACGTCTTTTTTCTAGTTTTATTACCTATATTCTTTTACTACATATTTGATAAATATTTGATACATGTTTGATACACGTGTGATACATAGTTGATACATCTCTGATACATCTTTGATAAATATTTGATACATATTTGATACATGTGTGATACATAGTTGATACATCTCTAATACATCTTTGATACATATTCAATCGTTCGAACCATTTTTTCTTGTTTTTTATACATCTTCTTTTAGTTTTATTACATATTTTTTTATACATATTTGATACATATTTCATATATAATTTATATATGATAGATATTTATTTTTTAAATGTACTTAATAGATACATGATATATATATATATATATGTGTATATATATATATATATATAACTATATAATTCATACATGATATATTTATGATACAGTTTTGATACATATTTGATATAAATTCGATTGTTTGAATCATTTTTTTGTTTTTATGTCTTTTTCTAACACTGTTATATATTATTTATACATATTTGATACATCGTCAATACATAATTTATACATAAAAAATATATTATTCATGCATCAACCTGTGTTCGTAATGTATCAACAATGAATGTGATAAATAATTTATAAAATTGTATTTTTTAAAATTGTATTATTATATATTTCTGTATTTTTAAAATTAAATATATTTAATATATTTCAGTTTCAAATTAAAATTTGTATTAACTTTTTTAAAATTAAATATTAAATAAGTAGATATAGTAAGATTTGTATAATATTAAAAAAATCATTTATATACATATGATAAGAGTTTTGTTTTATTAGAAAAAAAAACAAAAAAAAATAAAGTGGACCACGTGAAGAAAAAGAGAGCAAAAGAGAGAAAAAAGAAAATGAGTTGGACCACATGAGAGAGAAAAAGGAGGAACCACATGACCAAAAAAAGAGAGAGAAAAAGGTAAGATGGGACCACATGAGAGAGATAAAAAAGGGATGGCATGAATGTAAAGTGTTAGTGTTTTGTGGTATGAATGTAAAATAGGTGAGTTAAATGGCAATTAGTGTAATTGGAGTCTATTTTTTGGCAATTTTGTTATTTTCTCTATAATATAATCGTCAAATTAACTTAATTTAATCAACTAACAATAACAAAAATATTAACAAGCAACTTTATTAAACAATTTTTTAAAAAACAACATAGTTTTATTAAAATTAATATATTTTATTATAACAATTCAACTTATTTCTAATATAATTTAATTTATAATCAACCTATAATTAATATTAACTTAAACATTATTTAATCTAATTTTATTAAATTTTACTCAATTTGATTTAATCCAATTATACTTGGCTAAATGAGTGACTTAATAATTTAATAATACTAGAAATGAATTCAACATAATTTGCATTAAATTAGCCTAATTATTAAATAATTTAAAAACAGAAAAATAAATTAATTATTAAATAATTTAAAAACAGAAAATTAAATATTAAATATACTACAATTTAATTTAAACTAACATAATAAATTTAACATAAACTAACCTAATTTAAACTAACATAATCAAATTTAACATAAACTAACCTAATTAAACCTAAATTAATTAATTAATATATATATATATATATATTAACTGATTTAATAAATAAAAAAAATAACCTACTTGTTTTGCGGTCAGTCGGCGGTGGACGGCGGAGAGGAGGAGAAATACGACGAGCACGACGGAACGACGACGAAGAGGGGAGGTTGGCCAGGGCAGAGAACAGCGGCGACCAGCAGCGAACGCGGGGAGCAGTAGGGAACGCCGACGAGGAGCAGGGAACGCGGCGAGCAAAAGGGACCGGCGGAGAGCAGGAGACGGCAGCGACAAGCAGAAAAAGGGGAGCAGTTTTTTGGGATTTTGAAAATAAGAAAGATGGAGGAAGAAGGGAACGCGGGCTACTTCTTTTTTTAGGTTAAATTTTTTGCGACGGACTGTTAAATCCGTCGCAAAAGGAGCTTAGTGAAACGGTTCGTTTCATTAAGCGCTTTTTGCGACGGATTTAACAGTCCGTCGCAATTATTTTGCGACGGATACCTCTGTCCGTCGCAAAATTTATGGAATGAAACGGTACGTTACCGTTTCATTCCACAAGGTATTTCGCGACAGAAAAAGGTATCCGTCGCAAAATAATTGGGAATTTGAATTGGCAGGAATTGTCCCGCCAAAACGGCAACGAAATTGCGACGGCCGTTCCGTCGCAAATGTGGCGGGAGCTTTCCCGCCATCAATTTCGAGGGAATCCGCGACGGACTATTCTTCCGTCGCCAATTCCGTCGCAAAAAAAGGATATTTGCGATGGAATTGTATTCCGTCGCAAATTTCCGTCGCAAAACGTAAGATTTCTAGTAGTGGGTTAGGTTCTAGTCAATTTTAGTCCGTAAAACTTTCAAATTGGCCCATAAACTTCTAAGACATTGCAATTACTCCAATTTTTGGACTTAGACTACAATCGATTTGGATTTTATGAGCTATTCGCATCTAATTACATTTTTAATCCACCAAGTCCACTGTTGTGCACTAATAATGCCTGCTTGGATTCCTACAAGCCAATCGATAGCTCGTCACCCAGACGATTTTTTTGGAAAGCATCATTGGATGCTTCAGTCCCTTATCACTTTACCTATCCGGAAAATAGGTGGTAACAATTTGCCCTCTGTTTAATGAGAAGTGATAAAGTAGGTCACTTCTTGTTAAGAAGTAGCTGGCCGATAGACAAGCGACAAAGATACTGCCCACCATTGGAGGTACTCGCCTGGTGGTTTGATAATGCCTTAGCTTGAGCATTATCGATGTTGTTGCATGACTTTGGCTGCATGGCCCCTAGTTCTGGTCTACTAAGTATTTGGTCGTGAGAAGGTCTTCTCAGCTGTTCTGAAGGTCGTCCGTTGAGCCGGGACTGCCTGTTGGTGTGCTTCATGGAATGAAGCGATAAACTTTCAGTCGTCCTGAAAGTGATCCAATGGCTTGGACCATGTTAATTATCTTGTTCAGTACTTCTCAAATTTGCAGAATGGACAACATTCCCTTGGCTGTCCCAAGTGCCACCTTATTGCATAGGTGCCTGGTAATTATCCTGTTCTGTGCCTCTTAGGTTTGTAGAGGGAACATTATACCCTTGGCCGTCCCAAGGGCCACCCAATTGCATAGGTGCCCGGATTCTGTAATTATTCCATAATGAACGGACGTTGGTGTATTTCTACCAGGCTTTGGCATTTTTATTCCATACTTCGGTGTCTTTCTATCGTTCTTTGGTGTCTGTATACCATAATTTGTATGTAGAGTCTGGCGCTGTTATGTCATGGATATTGCGCTGTCTTTCTACCACGTCTCGGTGTCTTTCTACCATTAGTCGTTTCATTCTCGTCTTCTTAATCTGTTTTCTGAGGCAGCTGCATTTCTAATCTGATCCTCTAGGGCGGCTGTATTTCTAATTTGACCCTCTAGGGATTTTTGAATTCAATCCTCAAGGGCGGTTGCATTTCCAATCCGATCCTCTAGGGTAGTTGTATTTCTAATCCAATTTTCTAAGGCGTCTGTGTTTTTGATTTACATCCTCTGGGTGTCTGTTCATATGATCTAGTGTTTTTTTATATTAGGGATTCATTCGCCCCCTGGATTGAGTGTCTCTTTCTGGTTTTTAGGTGCCGGTTTCTGAGGTATGCCAATTAGCAGATGCATCTTTCTACTAGCGCGAGTGGATATGTACCGTATCTGCACAAATGAAGGTAAAATGCCAGAATGAAATATGATACATTCTATATATATTCATGTATGCAATTTTTAGCTCTGATTTCTCTCTGATTTCTTCCGTAGTTTTGTATCGATGATTTGGGAGACCAGTAGTGTCAGGCTGAGCTGGGTCCCGCTGATAGTGAGGCTGACATCCCTCCCCGATTTTCTGGTGGTGGAGGTGGCGATTTTTGTGCCGGTGGTCGTGGTCTCGGAGCCTGTGATGGTCGTTGAGACCCCACTTCTTCTTTTGACGGTGTACAGACTGGACGCGTCGATGATGATGAGGATGATGGGCTCTCCGGAAGCGATGATGGAGATCCCAAGACCCTTTTATATGTTAGTACATTGTGCGGACACTTGCTTGCTGAACTCTATCGTTGTTTCACATTCTGGACGTCTTGTTTAAGTTTCTAGTTTGTAAGTTGTAGCCTGATTCTTCATCTTTTTTTAGAATCCGTTCGACCTTTTCTAATGTTGTGTTTGGGAACCCTGTTTGAATTGTGGGAAGCCTTTGTCTCATGATGTCTGGATAGTAGAGACTTGATGGCCCCGAGTACTTGAGTAGTGGGAACCCGTAGTTGCTAGATATTGCTGTAATTAGGAGCCCGTGGTCCTGTAGTATGTGGATAGTGGATAGTTGATGCCCCCAAATACTTGAATAGTGGGAGCCAGTATTCCCGTGATTCTTGAATTGTGGGAACCCTTTGTCGCGTGATGCTTAGATGGTAAAGACTTGATGCCCTTGAGTACTTGAATAGTGGAAACCCGTAGTCCCGTGGTGCTTTAATTGTGGGAAGTCTTAGTATAACCATACCCTAATCGCATTTAGAACTCATTATACATTACATATCATGTCTAATAATATAATTATATATAAATAGAAATAGGTATTAATACATTTTATATATAAGAATTAAATTGAAAACAACATCACAATTAGTTTAATTGAATCGGTTTAATTGAATAATACAAATGACTTGAAGATTAAAAGATATAATAAATATATTATTAAGGACTTTAAAGGACTATATGTTTGATGTTTATCTAGCTACTACAAATGACAATGTTACCCTTAAGAGTTTGTAAATTGTTAAGGTTAATATTCTATTTTGGTAATTTCATAATTAGTGTGCTTAGATAAACATGGAATGTTGCAGTTGAATTTCACTCTTTCAGAGCTAGGTTAAACCTCCTAACCCTCAATACTTGAAGTTCATAAGCTCTAGGAAGCAAATCAAGATTAATTGGTAAGTTTCTTTATCCATTTTGTGTCTTTGAGTTGAAGTAGCACTTTGTGCCTTGTTCTGTTTTGTTGCAGTAATTTCCGCTTCGGTATGTTGAACATAAGTCGAGTTACAGAAGTCTAACTTTCGAAATTCTTGATTCCAAATAAACCTTAGAGTGTCTTCTACAACTTGTATTCTTTGAGTTTAAATTGATTCGATCATTTTGATACCTTAAATATCCACATCATTTTATTGCTTCAACTGTAAAAGCAGTTTGACCTCACCTCACTAAAACTTTCAAAATTCATTGCTCAGATGTTGAAATGATGAAAATGTTTTTGATTTGGATTTTAGACTCATAGGGATAAAACTCTACAGAAGGGTATGGTAAAATTTTGTTTTTATTGAGTTCAGTACACTTTGTAGTACAGGGCATGTGTTCTGCCTTAGTAGGCAGAATTGATACTTTGTATAACATCATGCATTTTCATATAGAATTGAGGCAAAGTGGGTTGTGTAATGAGTATTTAGTGTATTATAGAAGTATTAGAGGAAGTATATGTTAATTTAAAACTTATTTATAGTCTATGTTTGCATCATTTAGGTGCGGATAAAGGAAAGAAACGTGCCGGTGCAAATTAGGCAAAACGATGAATTGGCAGCTTGTATTTTGGACACGTTTTGGTGAGTAGATATGCAAGCCCTTGCAACTAAACTTGATATATTATTTTAATTTTATATATGTTGTTGTTTCATGTGTTTAAACATGATTTCTTTGGCTTTTTTGAGATGCACACAAGGTGCTCGACAAAATGTCTAGTTAAACGTTTCAAATTTGGTGTTATATAATGTTGTTTAAAATGAAAAGGATGTAATTTTGAATCAAAGTGAGTGTTTGATTTTGGAAACGTTTTTATGCTATTGATATATTAATGGAATGAGTATGAAAAGTTTTATGCCTTTTTGGAAGTTTGGTTGTCATTTATTTTGATAAATGGCTTGTGAAAGCATTTGATTTGCGAATGTTTTGAGATTGGTTTTGTTGCCAAATTCTGATTGAGTTTTGATCAAGTAATTTTGAGGTTTATGTTTGAGATATGCCTACTCTGTAATGATGTATGTGAGAGGTGCTGAGTTTGTGGTATGAACCTGATTATGTGCTGAGATTGTTATATCCACATGGGACATTTAGTTTGTGTGTCTATGCGCATTTTGACACAGGGCACTTGATTGATGGCCGGTGAAGGGAGAAGGGCCTTGCCGTGTTAATGGAAAGGAAGGGTTAGCCATCAAGTGTGCCTAGAAACGTTTGCCTAGGCTGTAAGCCAGTGTGGTGTTCCTGGTTAAGGTTTTAATGTATATTAATTTCAATAATATGTTCATTAAAGTCTATCTCGTGCCCAGTTAGGCGAGGTGTGACACTTAGTCCCATGACTGATGCCCCCTACTATCTAGAAGCAGAGGTGTGTTGACTTTCATAGGGAGGGGTCTGATGCCCCCTACTATCCGGATTTCCGTCTCAAGATAATAGAGGCATCGCGCCTATGTTTAGATACTCCCGTCTTGATTCTAGGGGAAAAGGCCCGACGCCTGTCTTATGTACTTAGAGACTTGGAGCCTGTTTGGAGATCTTTGATGTCGCCTGCTATCTGGATGTTCTTCGTAGGACGGTAGAGGCATAATGCTTTTAGCTGAGTAGAAGGCCTGAAACCTGTGACGAGGATTTCGACGCCCCTGGCTATCCGGATTTCTGCCTCAGGATAGTAGTGGCATGTTGCCTATTTTAAGTTGCAAATGCTTGTAACCCGTGGTTCTTGAGGATCTGCTTGGAGTAATGAGGTTAATTCCCCTACCATATGGATTGGGGGCTTTGATGGCCCCTGTCATCTGGGATTTTGTCTCAGGATAACAATGGCATGTGTATTCTGACTCTATGAGGGGCCTATTGAGAGGATTATGAGATTTGATGTCATCTGAATTTCCTTCTCCGGGTAGCACAAACATGTTGCATGTCTGGACCTTTTTGGTAATACGGACACTTTGAAGTCTACTTTGAGGGTTTTGATACCATCTTCTAACCGGATGTTTGTCGTAGGACGATAGAGGCATCGTGCCTAAACTGGGTAGAAGGCCTAAAACCTGTGACGAGGGTTTCGATGCCCCAAACTATCCGAATTTCTATTTCAGGATGGTAGTGGCATAGTGCCTATTCCGGGTTACAAAGGTTTGTAGCATGTGGTTTTCGAGGCGTACCTTGCTTGTGGAGGTTTCTAGGTCTGTATTGATTATGTACGAGATTAGAGACTTGCGCTAGATTCTGTATGAGACCGGAAGCCTGTTGTGGGGACTCCAATGCTCCCTTTGTTATCCAGATTTTTGTATCTGGATGAGACCAGATTGAGATGAGTTCTTTTGCCCCCTGCTGTCTGGTTGAGGAAGTGTTTAGTCCCCAACTATCTGGCTGAGGAAGTCTTCTGTCGCCTGGTGTTTGGTTGAGGAAATCTTCTACCCCTTCATTGTCTGGCTAAGGATGTTTTCTGCCCCCTGATGTCTGTTAATGAGGGAGTTTGATGTCCCGTGCTATCTAGATTCTTTTAAAGTGGAGGCTTATTGCCCATCGAGTTTCTGGTATACTCTGATTATGGAGATCTCTGAGCCTGTTAGGGACGTCCAAATTTTCAAAAACTGGTCTGAAACTTGCAAAAATTGGCCCTATTTTTTATTTTTTTATGTATGTCCATTCTGGATTCGGTATTCTGGGCCTGCCCGGGGAGTCCAAATTTGCAAAAATTGACCCTATTTTTTATTTTCCTGAACTTGTCTATTGTAGACTCAGTATTGCCCCCTCATTGAAGCATTCGGTTTTTTGGTGGGGAACTGGATAATTCAATGAAGAGTCTTGATGTTGCTTGCTTTAGTTCTGCTATCCGTCTTTGGAAGGACCGATCTATAGTTTCTTTGATAGTTTACGCCCATTCGACTATTAACAGTGCTTTTGGAAAACTGTATTGTTTGAATGGTTTACAATTTCCGGTGTTCCCTTCGGCCGTTCTGGATAGTTTTAACCCTTTCTATTCTCGAAATCTTTCTTGTTCATTCGGTTTCTCTGGGTAACTGAAGCTTCTTCTGCTCTTGAATACTATGATGCTCAATTTGGTTGTGCTAGATGACTGAAATCCATATTGTATTGCTTTGATTGTCTTAGATGTCCGGAACTCATTGTCGCGTGAAATCCCATAGTGGTCTTAATGCCCCCAGATTATGTGCTGTGAATTTTTGAGCTTTGTACTTTGCGAAGTTTGACTATACTTTCCTTTAGCCTTACATTTCGGACTCTGGTCTACTCCCTCATTGGAACATTTTGTTTTTGTGTATTTGGTCAGCAAAGACTCTGGTCTACTCCCTCATTAGCTTTCCATTCCAGACTTTTGTTTATTCACCTCATTGGAGCATTCTGTTTCTTGGTGCTTTAGTAAAAAGTACGGGTACTATGTTCGATTGCTCTGATTCTTTGGCTTGATGTTATAGGACCTATCTGTTTTTCATTTTTGGTAGCATATGCGCATTTCACCAATTACATGGAGATGATGGATACAAGATGCATATGAACAGTTTGAATAGCAAAGCTTATTGGTAAAAAATTTGTTCCATCATCTCATGGTTTATGCTTTTAATATTTATGGTCGTTTGTCCACTCTTTCTAGGAACATGCGCTGGTCAATATTCGTGATATGCACGTGTGATAAAAGATCCATTCGAGTAATTCATTCAATAGTTGGTACATTTGAGATACTTTCTGTTTCAAGTGGTCGTACCCTTGTTATCAATGCGGCCTTTTAGATTTTTTTAGTTGACCATTTTTTATATGAGTGTTCTATTCGGTCGTTCCCGATGATCTGGGGAGGACTTCTGGCGACCTTTCCTCCTCGCTACTTAGATCTTCCCGCTCCAAGATAGGTTGCTGGGAGGCTTCTGGGCGGTGGACTTTTGGTTTTAACCTATCCGGGATAGACCGTCCGTTTTGACATCTGCCCCCCCCCCTTCGTAGAACTTTTTATGGCCAAATCTTTTTGGTTAATAGGCCAAAATCCATTAGCAGGCCGCTGTCCTTTTTGAGACAGTTAGATCGACTTACATTTTCTCAAGGGTAATACCCATTGAAACATAATTATCTCTGGGAGTGGTAAACTTCCATATACCGGTTATTGAATGGATCAGCTGAATAGCTCGATTTTATCACATATACATATGAAGACGATTGGAAATAACAATGCCCATCAGGCAAGCCATCACACAAATGCGCACAGTTACTGGTTATATCATCGACTGTGGAACTCGAATGAAAATCAAATAAACTTTTTGTTTATAATTGTTCAAATGCTGGAAAACAAAACTGGAAACAATAAAGATAGTCAAGGAGAACAGATCTCAAAAAATGCCCCAAGCACGGGCAGTGCCACTGGTTTTCGTCTCTTCAATGCTCTGAGATGATCCCACTGTTAATCAAGTCTTGATTCTTATGCTGGAGAGTTATACAATGATTTGTATGATGTCCTCTAATTTGGTGAAGCTGGCAGTATGCATTAGCGACATAGTTTGACCTACTCGGATCAGGTACTGTTGTCACGACCCGATTTCCTCCTCGAAGCTCGAGCTGAGACCGGCGCTAGGGAATGGGAATGGTTGTTCCGAAACCCGTAGCAAGCCTAAAACCTATATAAATTTTTTAAAAATATAAATCTAGATCATATCTCATACACGACCCGTTTCAGAAAACATCGTTAAAACATTTTTCCATTTAGCGTAAAGAGAGTTCTGAAATATTCATATAAGCAAAATATGTTTTTAGAAAATACTGGTTAAATAACTCAATTATTTTAACTCACGCTTCTTTCTGAAAACCGGTATGGTAATACCAAACCCAGGGACATAGCCTCTATGTTTTATCTCAAAGACAGTCTCGTTTCAAACAACACAAAAAGAATAATATGTTTAATAAAATATCTAAAACACCTTTCATTTCAAAAGCATTATACTAAACATATTAAGTAACCACACATCAGACCCAACAAACAAGGCCAACAAGCCTATACACAATGTTTTTGCAAACCAAAAACATAAGGCCTGGCCTATACGTAGAGGCACAAAAACTAAATACCAAATGCCAAGTAAGTAGCCACCTAGTAGGTATAAACAAAAGCAGGTTCCTATCAAAGTATATAAACAAAGGAACATTGGTATGGCTACTGTCATAACACTCCTATAACACACTATTGCATCAGCTAAGAGTACAAAGTTATATGTACATGTCAAAAAGAGAAGCTTCCCTGAAATAGAAGAGTGGAAGCTCAACAAGACCAAAAGCTAAATATCTGAAAATGATAAATAACAACGGAGTCAAAAATATAAATATTTCTGAGTGAGTAAACAGGTTTACAATTAAATACCAAAATCACATATAGGTAAAATATCACTATATAAAATATTACCAGTTTAGCGATCCGAATGAAACCCTAATCCTGTTGCAGTATAATATTGTCCTAATTATATGGACTACAATGCACATGCTCAAATCTTATTTAATACATGATGAGTTGTATACATATGTATTAGAGCCATCTTAACTCTGTATAGGGTTGCTGGGCCGTAATTTAAGTTACTGCCACCTCAGGACTATCCGTTAGGTTTAAGCCGCTTTGCAAGCATCAAGCTACACAACCTAACCTCAATATGTTAAATAAAATTTAAATTCAGATGACACCGTTGATCCTTCTAACGAGACCGATCAATTGATTGCACAAATCTAAATAAATGAGTCACTGCGGTTTTGTAATAACCCGAATTTTTAGAATTATTAATTAAGGTATACGTCGTAATTTTTGGATGATCGGGATTATAAGAAGTGATATTTAAATTCAAACGGAGAATTTAAATTCAAATGGAGAATTAAATATTTAGGGAAGCCCATAAAAATATTGGAATCATAAGAAATTATTTTAGAGATTTTTGGATAAGTATAATAATATGACAATTTTGGGACGACGAACTTCCAAAATTCATATCTTCCTATTCCGACATCGGGATTCGATGATCTATACGTCAAATCGAAGACGTCCTCTTCAATTATATGAATTTTATTTCATAAAATCTGAATGACAAACAGTTCAGAAACTTAAAGAACAACGCTCAAATCGAACCGCTAGGTTCGTCAGGATTTAGGTAACAAAAACTAAGGAAACGTATTATTTAAGTCGAAATTGAGAATTTAAATACTCAAGGAAGTTTATAAAAATATTTGGAGTCTAAGAAATAAATTTAAAAAAAATTGGACGAAAAAGTATATTTTAGCCGGACTGCAATTGGACTGCATAATTAATAAAGAAAAATCCAATATAAAATAAAATAGACGTCCCGAGATAATAATTTTAACGTTATTATTCATGAAATAATATTTGGAAACGTTTGGGAGAATTAAATATAGAAAATGGTAAAGTCAATCTTACCCTAAACTTCAATTTAATTACGAAATTGCCATAAGGGCAAACTTGTAATTTTGCCTAGACTAATAAATTCCTAAGTCTTCTTCCCCACTGCATTTTCAGAAAATTTCTTTTACCTTCATTGTTGAATGCCTCAACTCACCATTTACCCCTTAGCTATATTATTTATTTGTTATCTCTTAATAATTCCTTAACGAAAAACGTTGAAAATCACCCGCTAATTACTAATCTACAATTGCATGTACGATCAAGGTAATTTTTAATAGTTAAAATTCTATGTTTATTTACTGAAATTATATGCTTTAAATAAATGATATCTAGTTGCTAAAATTGTAGTTTAAAGCTAGTGTTATTCGGTTTTGAGTATTGTTTCGGTTTTGATATTTTTACTACATGGGTAATTAATTTATTATAATTTCTGGGCTGATTCTATATTTTGAAAAAAATAAATAAATATAGATTTTATTTGGGTGATTTTTGTGTAATTAAAATGGTGTAAAAATGATTTAAAGCGTTTTGCGGTTTTAAAGCTCATCGAAGCTTTGACCGGAATTTGGTGACCGGAATCCGGTGACCGGAGTGACGAAATCATGTATGAATTCTGTACATTTAGACATACATAAAGAAATTGGGTATTTTGATTATTAATTGATTAATTAGAATAAACATAACATGTTTATGAAAGTTTAAGAACATAAATTCTAAAATCTTTGCATGTTGGTGTTTTCATAGGTTGATCATGAGTTTGTTAACATGGATAGGCTTAAAAATTATTTTAATACGTTTGGTGTAAATTTTGTTAAATTTGGACATGATTGTCAAAATTTAAAGTTTAGGAATTAAAGTGTAATTTTCATAAAAATAAAGGACCAATCGGTAATTTAACCATATTTCCAGATTATTGATGTATACAATCTGATGTGAAATGATTTTTAGAATTTTAAATGATTTTGATGATTTTTGAAAGATTTGGATGTGTTTTGCCGAAAACTAGAATTTTTGGGTTGAATTGTACTTTTTTCCAAAATTAAGGGGCTACATGGTATATTTGCCAAAGTTTCCATATTTTGAAAGTTAATAATCTGAGCTAAAATGATTTAAGTATTATAAATGATTTTGTCGATTTTGAAACTAAAATGATTTATAGTTTTGAAAATTGTCATGCAATTGCTTTGTTTGGAGATGTTGGTTGTTAATATACATGAATCCATAATATTGGTGGATTTAAAGGTATTATGTGTAGCAATTGTTAGAAAGCAAGTAGAACAACGCGAATAAGTTACATCGGTTGGCTGTGCTATCGATGTCAGTTTATGTGTGTGTGTGTTCATCAGTTGGTTGTGCTATCAATGTCAGATTGTGAATGGGTGTTACATCGGTTGGCTTCACTATCGATGTCAGGTTGTGAATGTGTACATCGGTTGGCTTTGTTATCGATGTCAGGTTGTGAATGTGTGTTACATCGGTTGGCTTCGCTATCGATGTCAGGTTGTGTGTGTGTGTTACATCGGTTGACTTCGCTATCGATGTGAGGTTGTGTGTGGGTGTTACATTGGTTGGCTTTGCTATCGATGTCAGGTTGTGTGTGCGTGTTACATCGGTTGGCTTCGCTATCGATGTGAGCTTGTGTGTGTACGTTACATCGATTGGCTCGTTATCGATGTCAGGTGAATATGATTGATCGGTTGACTGTGCTATCGGTCCCATAAAATTTATGTTTGTTGTGAATAAGGTTGATCGGTTGGATGTGCTATCGGTCCCTTAAAATTTATGTATGTTGTGGATATGGTTGATCGGTTGGCTGTGCTATCGGTCCCATAAAATTTATGTTTGTTGTGAATAAGGTTGATCGGTTGGCTGTGATATCCGTCCCTTAAGATTTATGTATGTTGTGCATATGGTTGATCGGTTGGCTGTGCTATCGGTCCCATAAAATTATTCATGTATGTTATATTGGTTAGTTTTGCCATCAATGTAGATGGACGAATTTAAGAAATATGGTTTAATTTAAAGGTCAACATGTATGGTTGACTTTCAATGATATTGAAGTCTTGTCCAAATTTTTTATGTGCGAGTTCAAGCTTCAACTGTTTTTAAAATATTTTCAAAGGTTTTCAAAAATACATAAAGTTATTTTAAATATAAAACTTGTTTAACTTTATGTAATATTTATTGTAATAACCTAAATTTTTAAGGTATTACGTGTAGTGTCACGAGGCATAATCGTAAAGATTAAGAACGAGAATATCGGATTAGGATGGATAATAAGGACTTAGACCGAAACAGGTCTATTGGAATTATCATAGAATAATAATTTAAATGGAAAATTATTATGCGATAAATTGGATTTAATCGAGACAAAAAGGGAATAAAATAAAATAAGTTGGAAAGCGTAAGCTAATAATATTCACGTCAAGGTCCGTGAAATATTATTAATAAATGATCGTCAAAGTTTGGTAAGTATACGAAATCGTTTTAGAAGAAAGTTTGACGATTAGTTAAGAATAAGGGTTAAAGTGCAAATTAGCCACTTTAAGGGCCAAAGTGGACTTTTAACCACAAACTTCCGTAGGAAGTTGTGTTTTACTCTATTTTCTCAAGATAAGAATAATATCGATAAAGTGGTTATCGATGGTCATTAATATGAAATTGGACGAAAAAATGAGAAAAAGTGCAAGTTAGCTCAAAATGGAAATTTGAGCGTTTTTTGCCAAAATTGCCAAAACAAATTATTGGAAAGTAAAGCTATAAGATATGGAATTAAAATTATTTATTTGGAAATAGATAATGCGGAATTTATCGAGAATCGAATGATTAAGCGATTAGTGGACTAAATCAGACGAAAAAAAAGTTAGAAATTGAAGCGAAAGGAGGTGGCAACTTCAAGGACTAAAATAGACTCTTTTCCCAAACCAAACCAATTTTGCTGGTTTATAATGTGTGTGGTTTGATTTTGGTTTGAAAATTTATCAAACCAGTATAATTGGTTTGGACTAAAATATCATTAATAAACCAGTCAAACCAGACCATGTACACCCCTATATAAACATGATATATATTTTATCTTATGTTGCCTTGTTTGATTGTCAAACTTATAATCTTAGTTTTCAATATATAGATTCATCAAATTTGGATTAATTAAAGTTTTATCTAGTTTTATTTTCCTTAATTTTACTTATATGCATAAACAGTAAAAAAATTGTTTTGAAAAAAAGGTGGGGTCCATGCAAGCTTTGCATCCGCCACTGAGTGATGATGAACAAGCAAATGTTGTCGAAGAGTTCAACGTAGTCCATGATGAGGATATTGTCAATCTTGCAATCCACACGACGAGTTGGGTGATTGACACTGGTGCTACTACTCATGCTACATCTCGAAGGAAATTCTTCTCATCTTACACTTCAGGCGATTTTGGCTATGTAAGAATGGGAAATGACAACTCTGCAAAAATCGTAGGCAAAGATAGCGTCTCTGTGGAAACAGAGGATAGTACGCAATTAGTCCTAAAGGATGTCTGGCATGTCCCAGATATGCGCCTGAATTTAATTTCGGCAGGAAATCTTGATGATGAAGGTTTTCGTAGCACCTTCTTCAATACCCAATGGAAGCTTACCAAAGGTTCATTGGTGGTGGCCAGGGGAAAACGACATTCAAAACAAATACATGATGCAGTTCAAGCTCTCCCATGACGATATTAATACAGTGGAGAATGATGATAGTTGAGTTGTGGCATAGACGACTCGCTCACATGAGTGAGAAAGGAATGTTGATATTTGCCAAAATAAATATGATGCATGGATTGGATCGAGTCCTCTAAAGAAATGTACCGATTGTTTGGCAGGGAAGCAGAACAAAGTTTCTTTCAAAAGTTCCCCTCCTTCTCAAATGAAGAATGTTTTAGATCTGATTCACTCAGATTTGTGTAGACCAATGCCAAAGTCATTGGGTGGTGCTCAATACTTTGTGACTTTCATTAATGATCATTCAAGGAAGACATTAGTGTACGTTTTGAAAACGAAGGACCAGGTGTTAGAAGTTTTCAAGCAATTTTTAACTCTGGTGGAGAGACATACCGACAAGAAGCCTAAGTGCATCCGTATAGACAATAGTGGAGAGTACATTGGACCATTTGATGCTTATTGCAAAAATAATGGTATTCGGCATCAAACAACACCTCCTAAGACGCCGCAGTTGAATGGTTTGGCTAAGAGGATGAACATGACTTTGATGGAGAGAGTTAGATGTTTACCCTCACATGCAAAGCTGTCTAAGATGTTTTGGGGGTGAAGCTCTATTGACAGCAGTTTATGTGCTCAACCTTTCAACGTGTATCCCTCTACAGTCTAATACTCCCGAGATAGTGTGGACGAGAAAGGAAGTTTCCTATGGTCATCTGCGGGTGTTTGGGTGCAAAGCATTTGTGCATATTCCCAAAGATGAGAGGTCCAAGCTTGATGCTAAGACACGAGAATGCGTATTTGTGGGCTATGGTCAAGATCAGTTTGGCTATAGATTCTACGATCTAGTTCATAAGAGGCTTATCAGAAGCTGTGATGCCGTGTTTGTTGAAAGTCAGACCATTGAGGATATTAAAAAGGCTCAAAATTTTGCAACTGATCAACAGCTCCATGCAAATGGAAGTTTCGTTGATTTGGTTTGGGAGGATTCCTGATCCTTCTAATGTGGCGCCCATGAGGAGTGATACTTTTCGCAGCATACAGCGCGCACCTACCAATCATAAGTTGAGAGTTATTCTCGACCAATTCAGCGTCAGCAGGAACACAAAAGGGCTAGACATGGATCTCGAGTTAGTGGTCCGGCACAGGGTTTGTTGCCAGATTTATGAGTGGTATGGGAGGCGGAGCTTCTATCTGTCTGACTTGCAACAAAAGGCACTATGGAGTGTGTCGCAGCGTTTTTGGAGCGTGCTTTAATTGTGGACAACAAGGTCATTTTGCAAGGATTGTCCAAGACAAATGCCTCAAGGCTCCATGACTACAGTAGTGCAACCCTCCTATCATCAGCAAAGAAGTGCACATCAGACAACGTCAGGATACGATCAGGCAGGAAGCATGTTTACTGGCCAGAGAGGCCGTGGTTATGGGAATCGAGGAGGAATGAATGGTGGAGGTCGTGGTACTGGTCACAGGCTGGTGGAAGTCAGGCCAGGGTTTTTGCGTTAAATCCGAGGGAGGCTCAGGCTTCCAATGCAGTTGTGCAAGATACCTTTTCTATCACTTCTCAAGATGCATTAGTTTTGTTTGATCCGGGTGCTACGCATTCGTTTGTCTCATCTAGCTTTGCTAGTAAGTTAGGAGTGCAACCAACATATCATAAGAATCCTTTGTCGGTAGCCACCCAGTAGGTGAAAGTGTGGAAGTTAGTATCGTTTATCCATCCTGCCTTGTGAAAGTTCAAGAATGATATTTTATTAGTGGATTTGATATTACTTGAGGTATTAGTCTTTGAGGTCATACTAGGAATGGATTGGCTAGCTCAGCACTATGGCAATGTGGATTGTTGGAAGAAGACAGTAACATTTAGTGGGTCAGGAATCGAACCAGTTTCAATTCAGGGTGACAAGATAGAATCTCCTGCGAGCATTATTTCTGCTCTTAAAGCTTCTCGAATGTTGAGAAAAGGATGTCAACGATTTCTAGCTTTGGTTCATGACGTGGAAAAGAAATCTGTGGAGTTAATTGATGTACCAGTTGTATCGGAATATCCAGATGTCTTCCCAGAGGAATTACCTGGATTACCCCCACACCGCGAGATAGAATTTTGTATCGAGTTGGCTCCTAGCACGAAGCCGATATCGATACCTCCTTATCGTATGGCTCCTGCAGAGCTCAAAGAGTTGAAAGGTCATCTTGAAAAATTTCTTGAACGTGGATTTATTAAACCGAGTGTATCCCCATTGGGGTGCACCAGTGCTATTCGTGAAAAATAAGGATGGATCACTTTGACTCTGTATAGACTATCGACAGTTGAACAAGGTGACGATCAAGAACAAGTATCTGTTACCTAGAATAGACGATTTGTTCGACCGGTTACAAGGAGCAAAGTACTTCTCCAAGATTGACTTAAGGTCAGGTTATCATCAGCTAAAGATTTGCGATGACGACATTTCGAAGACTGCTTTTCGAACTCGATATGGCCACTACGAGTTTCTTATTATGTCGTGCGGACTAACCAAGGCACCAGCGACTTTCATGGATTTGATGAATAGAATATTCAAGCCATACTTGGATCAGTTCGTGATCTTGTTCGTCGATGATATTTTAATATACTCACGTACGGAAGAGGAGCATGCACATCATTTACAGATAGTACTTCAAACATTGAGAGAGCATCTGTTTTATGCCAAATTCTCTAAATGTGAATTTTGGCTAACGGAAGTAGCTTTCTTGGGTCATGTAGTATCTCAAAGTGGTATTAAGGTTGACCCAAAAAAGATTGAAGCCGTGATAGAATGGAAGCGGCTTGACTCAGTTACCGAAGTTCAAAGTTTCCTCGGTTTAGCAGGATACTATAGACGATTCGTACATGACTTTTCAAAGATCGATGTACCCTTGACGAAGCTAACTCAGAAGAACGCTAGATTCAACTGGACATACTAGTGTGAACTCAGTTTTCAAAAATTGAAAGAGTGTCTGAAAACGGCGCCAGTTCTAGCACTACCAGAAGGAACGGAAGGGTTCACAGTATATTGCGATGCGTCAAGAGTTGGATTAGGATGTGTCCTAATGCAACATGTTCGAGTAATTGCTTATGCATCTCGACAATTGAAGAAACACGAAGTAAATTATCCGACTCATAATCCAGAGTTAGCAGCGGTAATTTTTGCACTAAAGATATGGAGGCATTATTTGTACGGCGCCACGTGCTAGATATTTACAGATCACAAGAGTTTAAAGTACATTTTTGATCAACGAGAGTTGAACCTCAGACAGAGAAGATGGATGGAAATATTAAAAGACTACGACTGCCCAATACAATATCACCCAGGAAAAGCCAACGTAGTTGCAGATGCGTTAAGCAGGAAGTCGGTAGGGAGTCTCGCGCACATTACGCTAACATGGCGGAGGCCGTTAGTTAGAGAAATATATACGATGTTTAGCCAAGAGATCAAGTTCGAGGTTTCAACCCTCGGAAATTTGATGGCTCAACTAAGCATTCGATCGACGTTGATCGACCGAATTAAAGAATTGCAAACAGACGACCCTCAACTAAAGTGTTTAATTGAAAAAGCTCAACAAGGAAAGTACCCAGATTTCAGTATCGTCAACGGAGCGCTGAGATATGGTAATCAACTGTGCGTACCAGAGATGGACAATTTGGGACAACAAATCATGGAAGAGATTCATGGAACGATTTATAGCGTTCATCCTGGTACCACGAAGATGTACCATGACATTAAAGGAACTTACTGGTGGAGTGGAATGAAGAAGGACATTGCGGAGTTCGTGATGCAATGTCCGATTTGTCAGCAAGTCAAATTGGAGCATCAACGACCATACGTATTTCTTCAGCCGTTACCTATCTCGGAATGGAAATGGGAGCAAATCACGATGGGTTTTATAGTCCGATTGCCCAAGACGCATAAAGGTTTTGATTCCATTTGGGTAATCGTTGATCGTTTAACGAAGTCAGCGCACTTCATACCTATTAAGACGACACATTTGGCGGCAAAGTTAGCTCAAATATACATTGATAAGATCGTAATCCTATATGGAGTACCAGTGTCAATCATGTGAGATAGAGGTTCTGTATTTACCTCTCACTTCTGGAAGAGTTTACAAGAAGCGTTGGGGACACGACTAAACTTTAGCACCGCTTTTCATCCTCAGACGGACTGCCAGTCTGAGCGGACGATCCAAACATTAGAAGATATGCTTCGACTATGCGTATTAGATTTCAGAGGTAGTTGGGATACCTACATACCTTTAGTCGAGTTTGCTTACAACAATAGTTACCACTCGAGCATTGAAATGGCCCCATACGAAGCATTATACGGGCGTAAGTGTAGATCCCCTATCTGTTGGGATGAAGTCGGAGAAAGGAAGCTATCTGGAGCAGAGATAATCCAGATTACTTCTGAAAAAGTGCCATTGATCAAGCAACGTTTAAACACTGCATTCAGTCTACAGAAGAGCTATGCGGATCCCAAGAGAAAAGACATCGAATTTTAATTTGGAGATTACGTTTTTCTCAAAGCATCGCCAATAAAGGGAGTAGTTCGTCTCTAAAAGAAGGGCAAATTGGCACCGAGATATGTCGGACCTTATCAGATAATAGAGCACATAGGCTCAGTTTCCTACAAGCTAGACCTACCTCCAAACATGTCGCAAGTTGATCCTGTTTTTCATATTTTCATGCTCCGGAAATATGTATCAGAACCCTCTCGAGTAATCCAACCGCAAGCAGTGGACGTAAGCGAAGAATTAACCTATGAAGAGCGACCAGTGTAGATCGTTGACACACAAATACGACAACTGCGGACAAAGAAGATATCTATGGTGAATGTTTTTTGGAGAAGTCAATCCATATAAAAATTTACGTGGGAAACAGAAGTGGATATGAAGCAGAGATATCCGTATTTATTCACTCAAGGTACGTGGCTTAAGTTTTAAATTCGAGGACGAATTTATTTTAGGGGGGGTGAATGTAATACACCGAATATTTTAAAATAATTAAATCGTGTCACGTATCGTAAATTCCGATAAATTAAATTAAGATGGATTTAATTTGATAATAACAGGAATTTAGAATAATTTTTATTAAGCAATTTAGCGGGATTTAAGAAAATAGCTTAGAAAAATTAATATAAAATAAAATATAAATCCCGAGTTAATAATTATTTCGGCAAAGCCTGCAAAATATTTTATAGTATCTACGGTTAAAGTTTCGTGTTGTTCGGAGACCGTTTAAAATTTGGACGCGGATAAGTTTTGAACTAAATTGTAACTTTTTAAAGAGTTCAAGGACCAAAGAGCAAATTATCCACTGATAATAATGTTGATCATTTGAAAGAATGATCCAGAAGCTATCAAACCTCATCTTCTTCTCATCTTTGCCAAATCGATCGTTCTTCACGCTCGATCACCGTTTCTCGTCCGATTTCGACGTTTCTTAGCTCGAATCTATCTTAATTCAACTGGTAATCGCGGTAAGCACGTCGTTTTGCCGTTTATTTGGATGAATTAGATGGAATATCGATTTAAAGTTTAGGGTTTCGAGTTTTAACGATTTTGGATTCGAATTTAGTGTTTTAAGTTCGGATTTCGTGTTTTAGGTGTTGTTGAACATTGTTTGAATGATGGGTATGCGAAATTCTATCAAAAGCATGTCATAAGGACTGTGCGAACGCACATATGCTGTGCGAACGCACAGCAGGACTGTGCGAACGCACTGTCTGCTGTGCGAACGCACAGTGAGACGTGCGCTCGCTGTCACAACCCGAAATCTCGAACCGAGACCGGCGCTAGGGAATGGGAGTGGTAGCTCCAAAACCCGTAGCAAGCCTAAATTGCACTATAAATTTTTCGCGTTTTAAAAACATTATATGAGTTATAAATGTGTTTTCAGAAAAACTGGCAATATAACATCTGAAAACAGAGCATCACCACCTGTAATAAGTATCACAAACCACCCTGTAACAAACATAATGACATCATGATACACAAACACGGTATCAATGATACCCGATAAACCATTTAGTTAAGCAACTACTACACAATAACCGTAAATAATGTACAAACTGTAGTAGTTTCAAAATCAAAGTTTGTACAGCAAAACGAGACCACTAAACTACTAGACTACTACGGCTCTATAAGTAAACAGCGTTTTCTTTACATTATAAAATACTGACTTCCGGAAGAAGGAATGGAAGTCTGATCACGCCAAAATACTATTTACCTGAAATAGGTGAAAAACAACGAGTCAGTAAAAACTGAGTGAGTCCGCATAATTACTAATGAACATTAAATAAAATAAATCGCATGATAAATAATTTATGCAATGCAGCCAGATACAATATCCGGATGAAACCCTAAACCTCAATACATAAATATTCCAATAAACCTCAATCAAAATCCAAAGAAGTCTGGACCATGAACTTTGTACCGTCATCACAGACTTTCACTTATTATTTTACAGTATCTGGGCCGTGAGCCTTATACCGTCGCCTCAGATCTGTATCGGGGTCTGGGCCGTGAACTATGTATAGTCGCCTCAGATTTCCCGGTAAGTCTAGGCCATGAGCTATGTACCGTCGCCTTAGACATATAAATAATCACTTACTTTTACTATGATCGTTACTGGTGCGCACTCTGTCCTATTGCCGCTCAATAGGAAAGCATGTTCCATCGGATCAATA